>NW_007259849.1:854551-871907 GCF_000164805.1 Carlito syrichta
GAGCCCAGCAGGTCGAGGCTGCGGTGGCCAGGAGCGGCCACTGCACTCCAGTCTGGGCGTTCGAGTGAGACTTCAACTCAAAAAAAAAAAAAGAGGAATTAGAGGCAAGCTGATGAATCTTCCTTGAGCCCTTCTTGCCACCTCAGAGCGTCTTTTTATTACCAGCAAAGGGACTGCTGGATTGTAGAACAGGAGATCGGAAGGACAGGTATAACCTCTTCCCTCATTTGCTTCGAAATGATGGAGGGACCAGGGAAGGAAGGCTGGATAAAGATGAAATTGATCAGCCTGGTTTGGCTACTTGTCAAAGTGAGGTGTTGGAAACATGGGAGTTTGTTATACTATTCTTTCTACTATTCTTTACCTCTCACAAGGAACACTGAGAGCCTCACAGGTGAACTTTCCATCTCCAGTTTCTTCCCATCTCATCTCCTCCCACTCCACCCCACCCCACCCCCACGCCTTCTTCCACCCTTTCTACGTTATACTATTCTTTTTTTTTTAAGATTTGAAATTTTCCATAAGAGAGTTTAAAAAAAAAAATCCCTGCCTTCATGGAGCTGATACTCTCATTGAAAAAAGAGGCAGTGTAAGAGAATCCGGACACATGGTACTTGTGCCAGTTTCCTTTTCTGCTCTCTGCTCTGTCTGTCCACGACCAGAGCCTCACTATCACCTCTTTGCAGAAGGCTCTCACCTTTGCCTCTCTGCCCAACTCTTGCCAATCTGGGGCCCAACCTCTTACATAACCCTCTCTTCCCTCACTCCAAAAAAAAAGTAAAGGAAGAAAACCAGGACCACTAGGTTCTTTCTTACAGGATCAGACCTGCAAGTAGCAACCAAGACCAATTCTAAGCAGACGACAGTCACCATTCCCAGCTCAACTAATGACTGAGAACTAAAGGGGAAGGGAAACTTGAAAAACACAGATGTGTAGGCCCCATCCCAGACCCAATGAACAGACTTGGGGTGCAGGAGATAGAAATGTATCATTTTGAGAGTTGCCCTTGTGACCGTTGCATGGGCAGGCGTGGGAACCACTGCAGCAGGCCAGTGCTTAGCATCCAGTTGCCAAGGCAGCCATTCTGATCTCCAAGACCATTTCAGCTCTAAAAATTTAGTTTTACCTGATCTTCCACCTCAGACCCCTTCTATGGCTTTACTGTTTGTCCTGGTGGTGTCTGAGATTACAGCAGCCCCTAATCCACCCTGCTTGCACATTAGTTTTCTCTGTTTTTTAGCAGTCTTGTCCTAGTGGGAAACTCTAGCACTTGAATGCAGCACTCACCAACTTCACTGTTCCGATACAGGTGACGAATAATCCAAATTCAAGCTAGAGCCCTGGCTCACATCCCCACTGGGCCGTTCTGAGGTTTCTCAAACCCAACATGAACTAATCTTTGGGCTCTCCTCTCCCAACAAGCTCCCGCTCCTGGCATTTATATTTATTTCAAATTCTAGAAGTATACTTCTTCTTGTCCTAGCTTGAAATCAAAATTATGGTTGACTTCTCTTTTTCCCACTCCATCCCCCATGCTCCTCCCTAATCAGCCAACAAATGTCTATTCTCTATTCAAAAATGTACACTCTTCACCTCTTCCTTCTAGGCACTTTGCATCTGTTTGACTCAGCCCTCTTTACCTCTCACCTGGAACATTGAGAGCCTCACAGGTGAACTTTCCACTCCAGCTTCTTCCCACCTCATCTCCTTCCACTCCATACCACCTCACCCCACCCCCACACCTTCTTCCACCACTTCCATTCCCATTCTCTTCTTTTAGACGTTTACAGGTAAATCCAACCAATCTTCCTAAAGGTTACATTGTGCCTCAGGTCAAAAACCTTTAATGGCCTCTTTGACTACTGAATGAAACCAACCCATTTTAGTCTTCAATGATTTGGCCCAAACCCACCCTACTAGGCTTACATCCACCCGCTTCACCCACTTGTTTCTTGTGCTCCTACAAAATGTTACCACTCACAGAGCTTCAAAATAGCTTCCATTCCTGTCCTCTAGCTCCTGCCCTTGCCATTTTCTCCATCTGGACTTTCACCCCCTTCTTATTCATGGGTAGAAATTTTACCCCCCCTTCAAGGCCCCAACTCCAAAGTCACCTTCTCCATGAAGACTTCCATGATCACTCCAGCCAGATATGAACTCACACTCCTGATCCCCAAGATGAGTGTGCTTATGACATTTCTACACTGTTCTTACTGAGGCTCTTGGATGATACACATACCTCCCTTATCAGACCGTTAAGTGTCGATAAGGTGTGTTTCTTCACTCTTTTTTTGTCCTCCACTGTGTCTAGCCTAATGCTTTGCACAAAAAAGCTGCTCAAAAACTGTAAGTGTTAACAAACTGAATAAATGAAGAAATTAATAATTATACTCAGGTGGGGAAGGCTAATATGCAAGTGGCACATCTGGCACAGCCATGCTTATTCTTAAACATTGAGATATTTCCATTCTGGCTGACAAGTCTACGTAGCTACTGCCCTGGGCCCCCAGTTACCCCTGAATCCTCCTCTTAGAGATCCTGGATCCCTTGCATGATCTAGCAACTCAAGAGTTGATAGTTGACACAGCAAAAGATCTTAAGATTAGCTTACACCTACAGAGTAATTTTGGATATTACCCATGGGAAGGAATAACATCATAATCAAAGAGAGTTAATGACATTGACTTTTAGATAGGATACTGTGCTCACCTGTGCACAAAAATAACTAAAAAGATAGATATGGTTTCTGCACATCTTGGAATATAAACATTCCAGTGGCTAGAGGATGTATTAATGTTTATGTGTGATTACAAGTAAAATGTGGACAGTTATTATTAGTCATAATAATAATAATAATAATCAGTATTTACTAATCTAATTTTCACAAGAACTTTTGGAAGCCACTGTTATCACATCATTTTATATGTAAAGAAGGAACCTGAGGCCCAGATAGACAGCAATGTGCCCAAGTTCCCACAGCAAGAACACAGTCATCTGAGGGCATAGAACTTCTCGGCTATTCCATACTGCATCAGTATCAGAGAGCAATGATGCTGTGTTCTTTGACGGGAAGGCAGAAGGTAGAGAGAGAGGAATTTGGGGGGGAGAGAAAGAGAGAGAGAAATGAGGTTAGGGAAGGAAGAAGGAAAGGAGAGAGAAAGAAAGAACAAAAGAAAGAAAGAAAGAAAGAAAGAAACAAAGAAACAGAAAGAAAGAAACACTCATAAGCAGAACTTGAACAATTATAATACCATAAGAAAGCGTTTGGCAGTAATGGGAAACTGTCAGGGAGAGGGGGTCGGATAGGCAGTTGAGGGAAACTGTTAGGGGAGGGAGGGGCATACCTCATCAACAAGGGTACCTGCATAATCAATGTTTGTATACCTAACCCTGAATCGTACCCCACATCTTTATAATAAAAAAGAGAGAGAGACAGAGAGGGAGAGATGAAGGAAAAAAAAAAAGAAAGGAGGGGAGAGGAGGGGGGGAGAAAGGGGTGGGAGAAAAAAAAAAAATTTATAAGCAGTAAGTAGGGATGTTTTAAGGCCTTTAAGGGTCTTTGAGGCTCCACACAGCACATTAAGCATATTAAAATACATCTGATCCTCTTCCCTTTTTTTTGCAACAAAATATTGCGATTTAAAAAATAATTCTATTTTGGAAATTTGAGCCAACAATGATTTATTGGCAATCATTGTGCATAATCAGAAATTCATGCAATGAGGAAAACTTGCCTATAAATTGTTTTCAAAAGTGTAAAAGTCTTGTAACGTAAATGTAACAATTAATGAAATGACAATATATCTTTGTAGATGTACTTGTTAATAAGTGAGATACTTATGAATTTCAATTTAGATCTTCCACATGTTTAGGTCTCAAACCTGAGCCCTAGACATAAACAGCCCTGGTTGAAAGGGTTTGAATAGGTCAGCAAAGCGCATCTGATGACTTAACAGGGCCACCTGGGGTTGCCATGGAAATGTTGTCAGCTACCCCCACCCTAAGTCATCTTCATGCAGGGTGCAGGTGTTTGCTTCCACTGTGGAGTTAATTCCATATCCCAGTAGGCCTCTTCCAAAAGCTTCCTCCCCACATTAGATCTGGCAGAGCCACTGGGAGACAAAGCAGCAGATGGGGAGCCAAGTGACACCAGGCAGAAAGCTGTGTAGCCCAAGGCCTTGAGCCTGCTGAGCTCCCTGCCTGGCCCCATCCCTGGGCCCAGAGGGAAAGGCAGTGAGTGGTTACCAGTGAACACTGTTGACTGGGCAAACCTGAGCACATTCTGAGCCCAAGCTGCAGTCAAAGACAACACTAAACAGCCCTCCTTTGCTTTTGGGGTTGCTATGACAGCCAGGAATTTGCAAACCAAACCGGACCTGGAGAAGAATTCTGTCCTTGGCCCAAAAAGTTTGCAGTTCCAAATGGTTCTGCTTATAGTTCCTGCTGTCCCCTTTAACACCTGCCAGCTGGAAAGGATCTCTAAATCTGGGATTTGGAAATATCCCAAATGGAAGGGCTATTTCCAAGTTGGCTGAAACTGCATTTGGTGGAATTTAGGTGTGATAGAAGGAACTTGGCAAGAAAAGGTGGAAAATATTACAATAGGCCCCCAGAGAGAACTTCATTGTTTTCTGGAAAAATCTTTTATATTTATTTAGTGTTCTGTGGTTTGCTAAGCACATTCACATAAATTATCTAATTGAATCTTAACATCTGCCTGGTGAAGGACTCAAAATAGATATTATAATATTTGACCAAAGACAAGAAAAATGAAATTCAGGAAGAACAAGATCAACAGTAGAACTGAGAGTAAACCCTGGGCTTGAGGTCTAGTCTTTTAATTCTATAATCATGATCTCCAAAAATATAAAAGAGATCACATCTGATCTGGACAGTTTAGGAACACTTTTCTAAAATAATGTAGATAAATTATATTTTTAGTGTGGTAAAATACACATAATATAAAAATTTACCATTTTAGCTATTTTAAATGTACAGTTCAAAGGCATTAAGTACACTCATTTCAACTTCTCAAACTGAAACTCTGTACCCACCTGAAAACCACCTGAAAACCACCTTTCTACTCTCTGTTTCTATGAGTTTGACTATTCCAGGTGCCTCATGTAAGTCTACTGATGCAGTATTTGTCCTTTTGTAGCTGGTTTACATCACTTAGCATACTGTTCTTAAAGTTCATCCAGGTTGCAGCATGCGTTCAAATTTTCTTCCTTTTTAAGGCTGAAAATTTCATTGTAAAGATAGATCACGTTTTAACCACCACTATCTACAGCTGTTATGATTGATACTGGTCGTGATAGTGACATCAACAGCAGCATCCACATTCTGCCACTCAGAGGGTTTAAGCAAGAAGCCCAAGGTCACAGAGCCAGGAAATGGAGAAGCAGAGACTGAGCCCAGGTCTTCCAATTCCAAAGTTAATTATGTTTATGCTTTTCTAATAACATTTCATATATTTTATTTTATTTTGAGTAAGAGTCTCACTCTATTGCCCAGCCTGGAGTGTAGTGGCACTCTCACGGCCACTGCAGCCTCAACCTGCTGAGCTCAGGCAATCCTTCTGCCTCAGTATTCCAAGGAGCTGGAACTATAGGCACATGCCACCATGCCTAACTAATTAATACTTTTCTGGTTTACTGTAGAGATGAGGTCTCACCAAGTTGCCCAGGCTGGTCTTGAATCCCTGAGCTCAGGCAATCCTCTTTCCTCCGCCCCCCAAAGTGCTGAGATTACAGGCGTGAGCCACCATGCTGACCATTTCAGATATTTTAATTTGCATTATCCTTAGTTTCCCAGACTGCATGATCTACATTATAATCTCATTAAAGCCTTTCCCTTTCCCTGTGAGTTTTACTCCCCCCCTCCAAAAAAAAAGGTATATTAGGTTTTGGTTATTCGTTGATCAGTCAATGGACCCTCAGTTGCTTCCACCTCTTAGCTATCACAGATAGTGCCAAAATGAAGATGGGTGTGCACATATCTCTTTGAGATCATGCTTTGAATTCTTTTGAAATGGAAAGCAATATCCAGAAGTGGAATGTTGAATCATATGGTAATTCTATTTTATTTTTTGAGGAATCACTGTACTGTTTTTCACAGTGGCTGTACTATTTTACATTCCCACCAACAGAGCACAAGGGTTCCAATTTCTCCATTTCCTTGCCAACACTTGTTACTTTCTGTTTTTGTTGAGAAAGATACATATGTAACATATGTAATATATAATATATTTATATAATATATAGTATATATTATATAATATATATTTTATGTATATATATTATATATATCAGCTGTCCTGGGGGGGGCGCATAGATGGATGATTTTTAAGCACATGGTTATCCGGGATGGTTTATTCAGAGAGGGTTAGAAAATAGTCATAGTGAAACCTAGTGGAACCTTAGCATCCATTTGACATGCCAGCCTCCAGCCCAGCCAAGAATCTTTTAGAAACATTCCACTGGTCACCAGGGAAAGCCCTTGGATAACTTGAGCAAACTCCATGACTCGCTCTTAGGGATAATGAACTCAAAGTACAGATCCTACTAATAGAAATTTGATGTCTTCAATTTGAGCAGAAATTTATTATATAGATTTATATTCATCTCCTGCCACATCTAGAGGGGATATGTGTAAGTCTCTGTGGGTGAAGATGAAGGTTGAGTGCTCCAAGAAGGATGCTACGGTCAAGTGGATTGTAAAATCTCTTCCCAAACAACTCTAGAACTTTAGAACTTTAGGAAGTTACTTCATAACTGTGAGGTTACTTCTTTGTTCTTTATTATCCTCTGCCCACTTCAGAGGGATGAGTTAGATGATCTTTTGTGAGTGAGTGTGTGTGTGTGTGTGTGTGTGTGTGTGTGTGTGTGTGTGTGTGTGTGTGTGTGTGTGTGTGTGTGTGTGTGGTGAGGTCTCAAGCTGTCGCCCAGGCTGGAGTGCAGTGGCACGATCACAGCTCACCGCAGCCTTAACTTCTTGGGCTCAGGCAATCCTCCCGCCTCAGCCTCCGGTGTAGTTGGGACTACAGTTGCCCAACTGCCACGCTCAATTAATTTTTTAATTATTTGTAAAGACAAGGTCTTGGTATGCTGCCCAAGCTGGTCTCAAGTTCCCGAGCTCAAGTGATCCTTACACCTTAGCCTCCCAAAATGCTGGGATTATAGGCGTGAGCCACTGTGTCCAGGCAGACTGTATTTTTAAAGAGCTTCAGAAGACAGTGCTCTGCAAATACAAGATAACTGATCATCTCGAGTTATAATTACATCACCTGTATAATGGGAAGAATGGTTAAATTTTCCACAATGTTGTTCAGGAGAGTAGGGAAGCTCAGGGCATGAGATCAGGACTAGGAATCATGGCTGAATCTCTCAATCTTGGGTGTTCAAATCCTACCCACTTCAAATTTGCTCTCTTCCATGAAACAGTTTCTGATCACTACACAGGAATAGTTTCTGCCTTCTACATTCGACCGCACTCTACCTTTGCATTTCTTAGGGCAGGCTAATTTTTTATTTATTGTAGAAATGAGGTCTCACCAAGTTGCCCAGGTGGGTCTCGAACCCGCGGGCTCAGGCAATCCACTCACCTCAGCCTCCCAAGGCGCGGGATTACAGGCTGAGCCACTGAGCCCGGCTTATTTATGCCCCTTTAAAGTGAATGTTCCTTAGAGGCTAAATCTAGTTCTGGCTTGAACAGTGTAAAAAGCAAATGTTTACCCTAAGCTCCCTAGCAGCCTTTTCCTACGCCTGACTCACTAGCTGGAACTGTGTCACAGGCCTTCCCTGAGAGCAAGGGAGACCCGTCAAGTAAATGTTTTGCCTTTTAGCTTCTATGTTGGAGATAGCAAAGACAGGATGTTGGGAACAGGGCTGGGTGAGCCAGTGAACAGTGCCCATTAGACCAGTCTTTGCACTTGGCACATCCTCTGGGAAGTCAGGGGAAAGGCCCCACCCTGAGTCCTGGGCCCTGGCCCTGTCCATCTGTGTTTTTTGCTGTGTCTGTCCAGGGTCCACACCAAACCCTTCGAGGCAAATTGATTCTCTGTGCCAACCAAGAAACATGGGGTATAGAGAAGAATGGCCGACTCCAGTTAGGTCCTGCAAATTCCTACAATTCACACTCCTAATCATGCTTACTTCGCATTCATAAAGAACTAGAGTTGACAAGGTACTAGATTCCTTATTTTCTTCAGACAAATAGTTGAGTTGCAGAGCAGTTCATCGTTTGTTCAAGCTGATTTAGTAGGGTGGCAGTGCCGGAGAGGCTTCATCCTGGCCTCCTGACGTCACCCCTGTGCTGGATCCACCACCCTCTGCTGCTTCCTGAACACTGGTTTCAGACCTTGGCGGCTTATTCAGCACCCTAGCTTCTAGGAAGTGTGGAGGCAGGGAAGATGCATGACAACTCAAGAGGCTGCAAGACAGGGGTCTGAGTGTGTGTCACGCATCTGTGTGCGTGTGGTGGGTTGGAAGGCGGGGGGTGTTTCTCCTCCCCTCCCACCTCCTCAGCCTTGTCATCAGTCTTGTCATGGAGCAGCTGCAAGCGGCTGCTGACAGCTCCCAGTGTCTCAACCACAAAATAGATGAGTTCCCCGCAGGCAGGACACCCATGGCATAATCAAGCTTTGCCGAGATTGTCCTCAGTTTTATTTTATGGCTTTGACTGAACTTCATCCAATAGCAGAAAATATCCCAATTCTTCCCTGGGCCCTCTCACACCTGTTTGGGCTGGCAGACACCATGAGTTTCCTGTTTTCATTCCTGACCTTTTAGAAAGAAGGAGAGCCACTCTGTGTGATAATTCTCCATACTCTAGAAAGAGGATGGGGCTGGTCTCTAGGCAACCCAGTTTCCAGCTTGGCTCTGCCTCTAACTTGAGTGTGACCCTGAGATACCACGTCTCCTGGCTAGGCCTCCATCTACAAAATGAGGAAGTTAGACCAAAAGGAACTCTAAGGGACTTTTCAGCTTGATAGTGGCGGCAGCAGCTGCACAGAGGTGGAACAAATGCAGACTTACAGGCTGGAAACCCATTTTTTTTAAGGCTGAATGAATGAAGAGTACATGAGAGCTCATGCTAGCCAGGGACAGCGAACTTCCCTTGTCCAGCCAGGAAGATCTGAACATTTCTGTCTCTGGTCTGGTGGTTGCCGTGCTCTGACATGTGCTTACATGCCAACAGAGGGAATCATGCTGCTGGATTTTCAAAAAAATCACCACGGTCTTGGACTAGAGAACGAAACCAAGCATAGGTCTGGTCACCTACCTGATGGCCTCTCCCTTTGGGGAGCGGTCACTCAGGGATCACGGCATGCCAGCTCGAGACAGTAGCAAGAGCCTTGAACTAACAGTCAGACTAGGGTCCTTATAACTTCCACGTCACTGACTAATTATGTGGCCCTAGACATGTTGCTATTCCTCTCTGAACTTGTGTCCTTTTCTGTAAAATAAGGAAGCTAGATCTGATGCCTCTGTTATGCCTTTTGATCTAGCAATCTGAAATGTATTGCCTAATCTCATTCCTGCCTCATTTGGCTCCCTTATGACAGCTTGTTTTGTGGGTAATCTTGAGTATCATTAGCCAAAGAAAAACCTGCTTTTGATCTCAACTCAGAGATGGGAAGGGAGGGAACACAGGAAGGGAGGTTACTTTTTACTCCTACTTTTGTTGTGTTTCTGAGGAAGTGCTAGACTTCAATTCCATCCCTTAAGGAAGGAGATGCCATCTTCTTCTTTGAGAGGCGAAAGAACCCCTGCAGATTCAGTTACAATGTATCCTGGAGTCATGGCATATTTTGTTACATTAATTAAGGGGAAGAGAGAAGGGAGCTAACTTGCTGTGCACCTATGTACCCTACACCAGTTGCTTTCTTTGTAGAGTCTCATGTCATTTCAGCAACCACATGGGAAATCTTACAGACCAAATAATATAGGAGAGGATAAAGAAATGAACACAAATCAGGCACAGCCAGGAGAGTACCTGGAATTAAAAATCAGCCTGTCTTCCTCCAAAGCCTGAACTGCTTTTCTAAGGATGCTACTTCAGCAGGAACTGAAAGCGAGACGTGGGACGAACTGGGAAAGCCCTGGCCTAGCTGATGTCAGAGATGAAGTTGGTACGCTGAGCAAGGGGTGCTCTTGTAAACTCTTAGGTTCC
Organism: Carlito syrichta; assembly: GCF_000164805.1. Taxonomy (NCBI): domain Eukaryota; kingdom Metazoa; phylum Chordata; class Mammalia; order Primates; family Tarsiidae; genus Carlito; species Carlito syrichta. The sequence goes on from NW_007259849.1 coordinate 864,726, forward strand.
ACAGCAACTAGAGAAACCTCTGTTTTCCATCTTGACTCTTGATCCCTCCACTGGCCCCCTCAAAACCCCACCTATGCCTCCGAGAGCTGGCAGGAAGATGGGGCTGACATCTTTTCTTCAGGAACAAATATCCTACAGGAAATATCAGCCCCACAAAGTTCCTGCCTCCTCAGCTAACCACATAGATCAGAGCTGGGGACTGTCCCCACATGATATGTGGGTGGAACAGGGCCCAGCCACCCTCACCTCCTCCCCTACTCCCAAGCTCTGTGAGAAGAGAACAGCTGCTTTCTCTACCTTGGTAGAGGACTCCTTATTCCCTTGCCTGTGTGCATCAGCACACAGGATTCTCAGTCACTAAAGCCAGCTGTGACCTCTGACTGTCCAGACATCAAAAGGGAAACAACACACTGAGTAGCCAAGCTTGCATCCCTGTAGGACAGGAAAGAATATATAAAGACAACCTTGTTTCGATAGAAAAAAATGAGACAGAAACTGGCTCTTTTTACTGCAGGGAATGAAATCCTATGAGCTCGACTTCAGTTTTAGTTGCAACAAATCTTTATTGAGTCCCTTATATCAAGGGTCCCTAGCCCCCATGCCCAGTACTTGTCCGTGGTCTATTAGGAACTGGACAGCACACAGGAGGTGAGCGGCAGGCGAGCAAGCGAAGCTTCATTTGTATTTACAGCTGCACGCCATCGCTCGTATTACCACCGGAGCTCCATCTCCTGTCAGATCAGCCCTGAAAAGCTTGCTTCCATTTCCGACATCCTCTCTTTGTAAAGTAAAGTGACAGTGACAGCAACCAAAATGAAATTATAGAGTAGACTGGACCTAAGTAACACACTTCGGGTGTCAATGTCTCCCATCACCCCCAGATGGGACCATCTAGCTGCAGAAAAACAAGCTCAGGGCTCCCACTAATTCTGCATTATGGCGAGTTGTATGATTATTTCATTATATATTACAATATGATAATAATAGAAATAAGGTGCACAATAAATGTAATGTGTTTGAATCATCCTGAAACCATCCTCCTCCACCAACTGTGGAAAAATTGTCTTCCATGAAACTGGTCGCTGATGCCAAAAAGGTCGGGGACTGTTGCCCTACATGCTAGACACTGCAGTAGGTGTCTTCGCCATAATTCCATTTCTTCCTTATAATAGTGTTAGGTAAAGAGGAAAGGAAGGCTCAGAGAAGTCAAGGGACCTGCTGAGAGTCACTATGAACCCAGACTTTCTGCCTCTTGGCCCAGAGCTCTCTCCATCATCCCACAGCTGCTTTCTCCTAAATGTTCTTGTGAGTCTGTATCTCCATCTATGAGCATGGGTCACAAGGGGATACTGGACCTCAAAAAGATTAAGAGATGTGGTCTGTGTGGCCCAGGTATCCTATGTGATGAGAGAATATCACAATTCTCCCTCTTCCTGCTGCTTTCTCCTCCCCCTGTGTTTATAGTGCATCTCTCCCTGGATGTCTTTTTGGCACATCTTAGTAGGTATAGGGTCCTGCTATGAGCTCCGCGGTACTCTGCACTTTGCCTGTCAGAGTATTTCTCATGCCACATTGTGATTGTTTTCTATCTCTCTTAACTTGTCAGAAGCTTCTGGAGGGCAGGGACAACTTTTCCTTCATTCGCCATTGATTTTCCAGTGCTTGGCGTATAGTCGCTGCTTCACAAAGATTTATTGAATTACTGACTGAAAGGAAAGAAGGAAGAATGAATGGATGAATGACTGGATGGATGGATGATGATTTAGTGTCTCTTCAAAGTTACTGTCTCTCCAAGTAATTGAGTAATTTACTCAAATTAACTTACCCAGCTTTTCTAGTTTGTCCACAATACCATCCAAAGACAGTGAGGTAGAAGAGGTTTGAATCTTCTGACTTTATATCCTACCCTAATCATTTACTAACCATGGGATGATATGCAATTTATTTAATCTCTCTGATACTTAGTGTCCTCATTGTAATATAGCATTGTCAGACTTGTTAATGATGCTGATAATCTATGGAATATACGAGGAGATAAATAAAGGGTTGCTGTCCATCCTAGCATGCAACAATGTATTAAATCACTTATATTCATCCTTGGTGCTTATTTGTCTTCTACTTTCTCTCTTCTCCACAGTGATTGTTAGATTTTTTTTTTTTTGAGTTGAAGTCTCACTCTGTCGCCCAGACTGGAGTGCGGTGGTATGCTCTTGGCCACCACAGCCTTGACCTGCTGGGCTCTGGCGATCCTTCTGCCTCAGCCTTCCAAGTAGCTGGAACTACAGGCGCGCGCTACCATGCCCGGCTAATTTTTGATTTATTGTAGAGATGAGGTCTCGCCAAGTTGCCCAGACTGGTCTCGAACCTGCGGGATCAGGCAATCCACTTACCTCAGCCTCCCAGGCTGAGCCACCGAGCCCCGCTGATGGTTAGATTCTTAACCCTTTCCAGTCTTTCTTCCAAACGTCTTCTGTGTTGCGTCACTACCTTCATCTTTCATCTATTCTGCAATAGGTTCTAACCAGTTCCTCTCCTTCAGGTTTCTCTTCCAATGAATGAGAGATTTAGGGTGACATTGTTGGGCTCCCCAGGAAGTGGGAAGGGTAAGAGAAGTGTCTGGAAGCTGCATCTGCACATCACTTTACAAAGTATTGAGACCATGTCAATTGTCCAAATTAAAGTGAGAGGATAGAAAGCTTGATGGATACTAAAGGAGTGCTCAAGTTCTCTGTCCCAGGCCAACCCTTGGAAGGCTCCAGGTTTCCGAGTAGCTGGAATTATAAGCACATGCTACTATGCCCAGATAATTTTTTGATTTATTGTAGAGATGAGGTCTCGCCAAGTTGCCCAGGCCAACCCTTGGTCGCAGAAGCTGCCAATTTATACTTCCTAAAATATGGCTCTTATCAAGCTACTTTTTTTTTTTTGAGTTGGAGTCTTACTCTGTCACCCAGACTGGAGTGCAGTGGCCGTTCCTGGCCACGGCAGCCTTGACCTGCTGGACTCCAGCGATCCTTCCACTTCAGCCTTCTAAGTAGCTGGAATTACAGGCATGTGCTACCACGCCTGGCTGATTTTTCTGATTTATTTTGGAGATGAGGTTTTGCTGCCCAGGTGGGTCTCGAACCCGCGGGCTCAGGCAATCCACTCACCTCAGCCTCCCAAAGGTGCGGGATTACAGGCTGAGCCACCGAGCCTGGCTCAAGGTACTTTAAAAAAAAAAAAAATTTATCCATGAGTCTGGAGAAGCTGCAGAATGAGTTCCAGAGCCCTTTGCCTCCTGTTCAGAGCCCTGGGGGCCAACTGTCCCAGGGCATTTTTCTCCAACACCAAATTTTCATTTCATGTATTTTATTTCATACAATGCTCCCTGAATATGTTAAAGGGATTGATTCCTAACTCTGTGTCTCTTTGTTTTTTTTGAATCAAAGTCTCACTCTGTAGCCCAGGCTGGAGTGCAGTGACATGCTCACAACCACCCCAGCATCAACCAGCTGGGCTCCGATGATTCTTCTACCTCAGCCTTCCAAGTAGCCAGAACTACAGGCGCACATTACCACACCCGGCTAATTTTTTGATATATTGTAGAGATGAGGTCTCACCAAGTTGCCCAGGCTAGTCTCAGGCAATCCTTTCACCTTAGCCTCCCAAAGTGCTGGGATTACAGACTTGAGTCACCGGGATCGACCTTTTAAAAAATTTTTATTTTCTTAGAGCTTTGAAAAGTTAGAGTATTGACTGGGAAAGAGTGAATATTGGAACAGATTGAACCTCCAAGTTCCCCAGAACCTCTCTTGTCAGTGGAAGCCCTTTGTCTCCTTTTTTTTTTGAGTTGGAGTCTCACTCTGTTGCCCAGGCTGAAGTGCAGTGGTATGCTCACAGCCACCAAAGCCTCCACCTACTGGGCTTAGTTGATCCTTCCACCTCAGCCTTCCAAGTAGCTGGAACTACAAGCATGTGCCACCATGCACAGCTAATTTTTTAAAAATTTATTGTGGAGATGAGGTCTCACTAAGTTACCCAGGCTGGTATTGAATCCATGGGCTCAGGCAGTCCTCTCACCTCAGCCTCCCAAAGTGCTGGGATTATAGGCGTGAGCCACCATGTCCAGCCTGTCTCCTTTTTTTGAATCAGGGTCTCATTCTGTCTCCCAGGCTAGAGTGCAGTGATGCAATCACAGCTCAGAACCCTTGATGGTTCAGGAGATCCTTTTGCCTTGGTTTCCGTAGTAGCTGGGGCTACAGATGGCACTCACCACCACACTTGGCCTTTTTTTTTTTTTTTCCATTTTTTGGAGAGACAAGGTCTTGCTATGTTGCCCAGACTGGTCGTGAACTCCTGGGCTTAAGCAATCCTCCTGCCTTGGCCTCCCGAAGTGCTGAGATTACAGATTTGGGCTGCTGCGCCCGTCCCAACTCCTATGTCTTTATACAGGAATGCCCATGCTTGTCCCTCCCAGGTTCTGTCTTTTGATGAAATTCTAGTCATCCCTGAGGGCCTGGCTCCAGCCTCTTTCTCCTTGGCCACCACCCCAGCCTAAGATGCTCCTCCTTCCTTTCTTGGAATTCCCATTGTTGTGTTGTGTTTTGCTTTGTTTTCTGTCTGGAAAATATACGCTGGCATTTAGTTATATAACTTTCTTAAATTTTTATTGAAACATTTCACATTGTTGATGTCTTCTCTCCCACCAAACTGAGAGGTCCATTCAGGGTAAGGGCTGCCACATACCTCTTGGACTCCCTCATGGCACCCAGCCCAGAGTAGGGCCCAGTGCAGGTAGGTAATAGGTTGCTGAGTTAAAAACTGTCCCCAGAAGCACTCTCACTCTGCTCTTATGGCTTACAGATCCAGGACAAGAGGAAAGAGGCTCCTGACTGAGGGACTGTCATCTCCAGGGGTCCAAGACCCCTTCCAAGAAACATGTGTCAAATAGAAAAAAGTGTTTGTGACGCACTCTCAGTCTGATCTCATCATTTCCTGTGCTGGTGACTAATGACCTAGAACCGAAGGCGTCTTGTTACCTTCAACTTGAGCAATGTGAGTTTAAACACACATCTGCTTACACACCCACACACAGCTGTCTTCATGTACAGACCTGTCCTCAAGCAGTAACAGCAATGGTATTACCAGGTTCTTGAGAAAGGCCACCAGGGTGGTAGATTAGAGGTGGGCTTTAAAGATGTGTGCAAAAACACCAGCTCTAGAGAGAAATAAAAATGGGAAACCTGGGGTGAAGAATTTTTGTATTTTTTTAAAACTTTTTTGTAGGTCTGAAATGATGTCAATATTTTTTTAAATGGTAAAGCAGAAACAACCAAAAAATTGCCTTCTCTATGTAGTTTCTCTGCCACTTCAGTCTTTAAAAACTCATGTTTTTCCAACATACTCATATAGAAATTATAGTTGTGAACTTATCTATTTCCCTTATTAGACAAGTATAAAATGGAAAATGAAGTTACTTCAGAGTCAGAGAACTTTTAAATATTTTATAATATAAAAAGATAATATTTTAAAATATTAGAATATTAGTATTTTGTGGTCTGGGGCAAGATATTTAGCACCTTCTAAGTTATAGTTTCCTCATCTTTAAAATAGAATAAAAAATGGCAATTCTTATTGTCATAGAATTATATAAAAAGATAAATAATTACTATTATTCCTGGTCCATAGTTGGTGTTCATGATATACTCATTCAAAAAAAAAAAAAAAAATTCTTTTCATGACCTGCCTGGGCAACTTGGTGAGACCTCATCTCTACAATACATCAAAAAAATTAGCCACGCGTGGTAGCGCGCGCCTGTAGTTCCAGCTACTTGGAAGGCTGAGGCGGAAGGATTGCCGGAGCCCAGCAGGTAGAGGCTGCGATGACCGGGAGCGGCCATTGCACTCCAGTCTGGGCGACAGAGTGAGACTCCAACTCAAAAAAAAAAAATTTTTTTTTCTGAATCAGGTTCTCACTCTGTCGCCCAGAGTGGAGTGCAGTGGCCTGATCACAGCTCACTACAGCCTCAACTTCCTGGGCTCAGGTGATCCTCTCATGACAGACTCCTGAGTAGCTGGGACTATACGCGCACGCCACCATGCCCAGCTAATATTTTTATTTTTTGTAGGGATGAGGTCTCATTATATTGCCCGGCTGATCTTAAACTCCTGGGCCCATGCAGTTCTCCCTCCTTGGCCTCCCAAAGTGCTGGAATTACAGGTGTTAGCTTCTGTGCCTGGTTAAAAATATTTTTTTTGTTTTGAGTTGGAGTCTCATTCCTTCGCCCAGGCTGGAGTGCAGTGGCACAGCACGCTCACCGCCACCCCAGCGTCGACCTGCTAGGCTCCGGCGAGCCTTCCGCCTCAGCCTTCCAAGTAGCTGGAATTACAGGCGCGCTACTACGCCTATTTTTTATTTTATTGTAGAGATGAGGTCTCAGCAAGTTGCCCGGGCTGGTCTCGAACCCGCGGACTCAGGCAATCCACTTGCCTCGGCCTCCCAAAGTGCTGGAATTACAGCCTGGAGCCACCGAACCCGGACTAAAATTTTTTTTATAAATGTTAATACCAAGTTCTATTCACTTTGTGTCTTCACACCTAAAAACACATCTAGCGCAGAGTGAATGTGTAATAAATAGTTACTGAAAGAGTGAGTGAGTGCAAATTCACTGCAATTCTACTAAAATAACTCTACAAAACCCTAAGAACAGTCCTTGCTTTTGCAAATGTTCTGAGTGACCTTGTGAGAGTGCCCTCACCCCATTCAGGCCTCTGCTTTCCTCATCTATGAAATGGGCTGGTTTTCACCACATCCGAGGACTAGCTAATTAGAACTAAGAGCCCTGGAGAGAGGGATGGAAAAACAGGGCAAATCTGTGAGCTGGCAGCCTCCCAGCGCTGGAGAGGTTAATCTTCCTTACAGCGACCTGATCTGGCTTCTCAGAACTCTGCCCCAGCTCCCAACACGGGCTTAGGTGAGGCTGAAGGTGAGCGGTTGCATCTCAGACCTCAGCGCAGCTGAGGAAGAAGCCCTCCAGGGACTAAATCCGAGAGTTTAGGTCCAGGGTTTCTGAGAGGCCCAGGACACAAGGGGAGAGCACGAGGTCCAGGCAGTCGAGACCCGAACGCGGCCTTCACAGCCTTGGCCTCGGCTCGCCTCCCGCCGCGACTCAGCATCAGGGTCCCGAAGGGCAGAAGCCC
>NW_007259849.1:871927-872548 GCF_000164805.1 Carlito syrichta
CGCCGCCTTCTTTTTTCCGAAAGGTGGTGGTGCATGTTTGGGCCAGGGCCACGTGCGGAGAGAGCAGTTTGCGCCAGCCCTTCTTAACGGCCCCATCCACTGAGCTCTGGACCCCCACCCCCTGGAGCTCTGTCGAGGGCTGGAGGCGGGCTAGTGTATATACCGACCCCAGACACAGACAGCAGGGACCGCGAGGCCGAGTGTGGCTGCGGTGCCACGGCGGGCGGTGGGATCGGAAGAGCGGCAACCTGCCCGGTGCGGTGCGGTCCCAACCGCCCGCTTCCACGAGCCCTGCCATCTGGTCAGCCTGGGAGTTTCTTAGGGACAAAACCAGACGGCGAGGAAAGAAGGGAGAGGAGCGGGGAGACGAGGAAGGAGGCAAGAAGAATATAAACAAGGAGAAATGGAGGGAAAGAGATGCAAGGGAGAAATGACAGATTTGCGAGAGAGAGGAGAGAAGTATGTGAGCTGCAGGAGAGACGCGGAGGGCAGGACCGGTCGAGAACCGACCCGGCGGAATTGATGCGGCCCCAGCCCCGGGCTCCCGGCGTCTCCTGCACACCGTCAGCCCTGCGCGGGGCTCCCCGCAACACGCCGCCCGGGACGGCCCCCGGGCTCCCC
>NW_007259849.1:872911-885476 GCF_000164805.1 Carlito syrichta
GGAGGTCCTTCGGCTGCGCCCGGCCGCCGCGGAGCCAGGCAGCGGCTGAGCGGGGAAGTGCCCGCGTCCGAGGATCGGGATGTCCCTCCTCCTCCTCCTCTTTCTAGGTGAGTGCCTCGGGGAGGGCGGGAGTTTGGGTGGCCGCGGGCAAACACAGCCCTGAGTCCGGGGGAGACACTGGCTCCGAACGGTTGTCCCCGCAGCCCCCGGAGGGAGCTGACTCCTCCGTCCCTGCCTCTTGGCCACGGAGGAGCACATCTGGCAGCTGAGGACCGCCCAGTCGGCCATCGAAAACGTCTCGCACATCTGGGCCCTTGAGTAGGCTGGGGGGTGGCGGTGCTTCTTGGTCCAGTTTGGCCGCAAAGCGTTTGATGTACAGGGTCCTTTTTAGGGTGGTGTTTAGTTTCTGGAGTATCTAGGAAAACTGGGGAGTTGGGGGAGGGAAGATTTCTCCAGGATTTTTTTGTGCCAGGTTCCTGAGGGTGGGGGTAGTTTTTTTTGTTTCAAGCAGGCGCCTCCGAGGGCTCAGATTAGAAACAGATGTGTCGGAGGGTGAGAGGAAGGGAATGGAGGAAGAGGCCGGGTAGGAGAGGAAAGGGGAGAGGAAAAAAGGGCCGGGCACCAGGGGCACCGGGAAGGTGCAGTCGCGGAAAGTGACATGGGAGAGGAAGGGCGGGCAAGGGAAGGAGGTGGGAAGGAGAGAGAGGAGGACAGGGAATATGGAGAAGATCAAGACTGGAGGAGATTGAACGGTGTGAAGACTTGGGAAAAATGGAGTCGAGGCCAGAACAGAGAGAAATCGAGCAAGTTGCCACTTTCTCCTGAAACAGGCCCTGGGGCAAAGAGATCCCTCCTTAGTGTCCATTCCTGGTGTCTCCCAGGCAGGACTCTTGGGGCCTCAGAGGCCCTAAAGCACACGGGCTGCCGTGCTTGGGCTGGAAACAGGCAGGCTTGCAGGACAGGACGCCTGGGGATGTGTGTGGCAGGAGCCAGCAGGAGGGTGACTGAGGATATCTGAGGGGACAGGGCAGGAAAGGTGGGCGGGGAGAGCGGAAGAAAAGTACTGTGCACCAGAAGTGTGGGGTCCCCCTGGAGACAGGACCAAAAGTTAGCTGGAGTTCAGAAAGTCATAGAGGGGTGGAAAGAGCACTGCCCTGCACACCAGCAACGGGAGACTAGCTGAGTGACTAGCTGGGTGACCTCGGACAACTTCCTTCCTATCCAGTGCTTCTGTTCCCTTAGTTCTAAAATGAGAAAACTGGATGGTTCCGAAGTCACTACTAGCTCTGACAGTCTACAAACCAGGAGTGTAAGAGAGGCTGGTGTCTAGAAGAACCACCAAACAAAAGTAAAGAGGCACTAAAAGTCACCCTGCAATAAGTGACTAGAGTTCACTGTCTTTTTTGAAGCCAACTAGGCCATATGTCTAGGGCAGTCTTGGGCTCACAGTTTATCCTAGTTAGAGGAGTTAAAGAGATGGACTAGACCAAACTCTAAGTAGCGCAGGAAGGGAGGGCCTATGTTCTAAGCTCATTCAGGCATTGATCAAATATTGCAATACTGTTTTTGTGCACATCTGGCATAACTGGATAGCACCTTTACTGGCCTCTACCACTAAGCTACCAATCACTAGATGTTTAGTAGAATCAAGCTTCAGAGCCATCTTATTAAAAACAGCTAGTATGCATTAAGTCCTTGTTATACGGGACCTTTTGTTACTATCTTGTTAACTCAACTTGTTCTTTTCACCAGCCCTGTTGGCTGCCCATTCATATTACCCCCATTTTACAGATGAAGAAATCAAGGTGTAAAGAGGTCAGGTCACTTGCTCAAGGCCACTAGTTCCTATTAGCAGAGATGGGATTTGAATGTAGGCTGTCTCCTCCAGAGAGTCTTTGCTAAAGTGCTGTGCTGTACAACCTCCTGTCTCTGCAGAACAACAAAGGTTATGTTGTAACAACTCTTAAAGATAATGTCTTAAAGATAAGAGTCGTAGGCAAGTCCAGTTCAGTCGTCTTCATTGAGTGTAACATGTCAGCGTGATCCTCTCCTATAGGAGAGGTCTGGGGAAGGGAAACAAAACTCACAGTTTTTGAGCACCTGGTCTATACCAGCATTGCGATGGGCACAGTTTACAGCGGATAGTGACATGATTGGTTAAAATCAGCTGGTGTCTGTGCCAGGATTCGAACATTGATGGTGGTCATCCTCTCAGTTCATAAGAAAGGAGCAACTGATCAAGACATGGGGCAAAAGGTGTCTTTGATTCACTGGCCCTTCTTTATTGAGGGCCTACTGTGTGTAATCATGGGTCTGATGAAAAAGTAATCTGTTGGGTGGATACTCTGCCTTCATCGTGTCTCATGATTTCTTTCTTGGGTCCGTTTCTAAAATTGTTACAAACTAAAGCCAGATAGAGGAGAAAAGAGGACTGCTGTCTTAGAATTCTGCATAACGGGATTTCCATCATTCTCACTTACTAGTAAGATGCTGCCATGTCTTGGCTTTTGTCAGGCATACCCAGTCTCATGACATCCCAGCTTTAAGTTGATTCAACTGTGTAAGAGTTGGGCATCTGAGGGAGAAACATTGAGGCAGCCCCTCTGCAATGAACACCCTTGCATGGGTCATAGGATAAGCAGTTCTGTGGGTTGAATTTGCCTTTATTTGCAGCGTGGTTTGGAGCCCTGGTATGCCTGGACATTTTCCAGCAAGGCCAGAAAGAAAACCCATAGAGTTGCCTGAATCCTAAAATCATCTACTGATCCTTTAAAAGGGCCGTTCCCAGGCTGCTTCTGATCTGGGCTGGCATGAATTTGGGCCTCTTTTTTTCTAGAGAATTCACAACATCTCTAGAGCTGGAAGGACTGAAAGGGTTCATAATCTGAACAAGGATGGGCCAGTTGACTCCTTGCTTCCCAGATCAGTTAGTAAGGATAAATGACCCACCTCTCTGATAGGCATGGCTAAGTAGTGCTCTGAGTCCCATAGAGGAGGAAGAAGGGAAATCCGGCCCCAGTGCCTCCTCTGACCACTACTCCGCCCCTCTCCCCTGCTGTTCAGGTCTTGGTTCCACTTGGACTTCTCTCCTGAACGTCTGTACTCACTGCTACCTTCCCATTCTTCCTGTCCTCTCTCCTCTGTCCTACACACTGCTACTGAGTAACCCCTTGTGAGGCTAATGCTATAATGCAAAGAGCTTGGATTTAGGAATCTGGCAAGCTTTTTGGGTTCCTGTTCTGATTCCCTTGGGGATAGGGGTGGAGGAATCTTGAATTCAAAATTTCTGTAATTCTATAATCTTTTGCCCCTCTTCCAAAGCCTTTAGTAGTCCTGTTGCTTATAGCATTGAGAACAAACTCTTTATTCTGATATCAAAGATTTTACACAATAACATTCGCAACTTCTCATCTCCCCATCCCCAGGTAACTCTCCAGGGAACTTGGATTACTCCCTGTGCCTTAAACATGTCCCGTGCTTCTTTCTAACTCTATGCTTTTATTTATAATAATCCCCCCACCAAAAATGCCTGCTTATTTCTTGCCCCTGCAGATCTAAATCTTGTTCACTCTCTCAGTCTCCATGACTTCACTAGCTAAATATACTCTTTCCTTCCTTTGAATCCCAATAGGCTTTCTTTTGGCTTCTTTGTGGTATGATGTTCCAATGCTTATCTAACTCCCCACTGGAGTGTAAGCTCCATGAAGACAGGAGTGTCTCATTCATCTGTAAACCACCTTCAGAACCTTGCATAAACCATACACTTGTTAACTATTTGTTAAGAAAGAATTGGATTTTCAAAAAAATTGGAACGTTCAAAGTCAAAAGAGGTGAAATGTTTGGAAGATTATTACTCTTTGACTTAGAAATAACACAATTTTAAGGAGCCCAGTTTTTTTTGTTTTTTGTTTTGAGTTGGAGTCTCACTCTGTTGCCCAGATTGGAGTGCAGTGGCCGCTTCCGGCCACCGCAGCCTCGACCTGCTGGGCTCCGGCGATCCTTCCGCCTCAGCCTTCCAAGTAGCTGGAACTACAGGCATGCGCTACCACGCCCGGCTAATTTTTTTATTTATTATAGAGATGAGGGCTCGCCAAGTGCCCAGGCAGGTCTCAAACCTGCAGGCTCAGGCAATCCACTCACCTCAGCCTCCCAAAGCGCAGGATTACAGGCTGAGCCACCGAGCCCGGCTGGAGCCCAGTTTTAATTCAGCTTGCTTTTGTACTTTCTTGTCTATTCATGAAAACAGGATGAGTCCTATTTTTAAAAAATTCTACATAGAACATTACAGGGATGAGAACAAAAAATACATTTGTCCAGATATATTTGTATATATCTGTTATAGAAATGTATTTTATTGTATTGAGTGTGTTAGTTCCAGATTAAAAATAGACTTCTCTGTTGAAACTTCTGCCAGGGTGGCAAAGGAGCTTGGTTTCCCCGAAAATAATTTTGAAGAAGGCTTGAATGCATAAACCATTGGTTTGTACTATAATGACAGGTCTCAGTAGGATTCCATGTCCTCCCCTCATCGTCCCATATTAATGATGATGGTCATAATAATGATCTATTCCCGGTAGGCTCATATCTTGTCTCATCCTATTTTTGTCTTGTGCTCAGCTGGGCAGTGTGCACATGAGTATTTCGTGAATGTATGTAATGATGACAGACAGACATTGTTTAAAGGTAGAGACTGTCAGAAGTGAAAAAAATGAAGAGACTGTCTAAATCAGTTCTTAAAACTTTTGAGTCCCAGGCCCCTCTGAGAACACAACATTAATAAGGGTAGCTGATCTCAAACCAGGCAAGGTGGGGACCGAAGGGAGGCCCAAACTTTACCTGTATGATGTCCTCTTATATACCTAATCCTGAGTTATACCCCACGTTTTCAAAATAAAATATTTTTAAAAATAAAACAAAGAAAATCATAAAACCACTTCTTAGAAAAAGACACATATACATCAAATTTTGCCAATAATTTCTAGGACTTTCTTGACCTCCTGATACCCTTCCTTGGAACTCAAGTTAATCCTTGATCTAAACCTACCCCTTCTTTGATAATAAAGAAGAAATCAAAGTTTAGAGGGATTTGGTTAAGTTTACACAGCTTGCTTTGTAGAAGGGCCAAGTGTGGAACCCTAATTCATGATCTGTCCAATCACACATTCTTGAAGTAGAAAAATAAATGTCTCTTCCTCCTTAATTCGTGTAGTTAAGCTTCACGATCACAGTTGCTCTTCAGATGCTTCAGTTAAATGCTGAATAACTGGCATTGGTTTTTATGTTGAGAAACTGCCTGAAAAATAGGGCAGATGTCATAACATTTCAATTTACCCATCATAACTGGAAATCCTGGAAACTTCTTCAGTGTCATGTAGAATGTAGTATTCAGGAAAAAGGAATTACTATGCAAAGTTCCAAAGATGTGGGTGTGTATGTGCAAGGAACAGGACTGGAAATTAATAGCTCCAGCTCCTTACTAATTTTTCTGTGTTGTCCTGGGTAAGGCATACCACTTTGAGCTTCACGTCCTCCTCTGTAAAATGAGGGGAGTATTAAATGAGGGTTCTCTAAGTTTCTTTATGCCACTAACATTCCCTGTGCTTCTTTTAATTTGAGAACTTGCCAGCTGGTCTGGATGTGCTTGTGATCAGGAACACATGGGTGTCACCATGCTTATCTGATTTTTTTAGGCACTGGCAACTTGCGGCAATTGTTAGCATATGATTGTGAGTCCAGAAGGGCTGACTAATTAATGTTAGGAGAGCAATAGTGACCAGAAAGGGGATCTGGAATCAGGTCATGAAAGGTGACAGAAGAGAATAATAGATAATAGAATAGTAATAAAATAGTCCATCCTGGAAGTACACTGTGGCACTGTTAGCCAGGGAGTACCATTCAAGGTCAGAATGATGGCCAGATTCTCTTGCCCAGGAAGTTTAGTAACTGGATTATTCACCCGTAAGACCTCATCCTAAACCTCACCCACAAAACAACCCCAAGTATGGACACTCAGGACAGACTTCAGTGTAAAGGGTCTATGGTGTAAAACGATTTGTAAGCATTAAGCACTTTCTTCTACTTTTCTTTTATCTTCTTTTTTTGAATTGGAGTCTCACTCTGTCGCCCAGACTGGAGTGCAGTGGCTGCTCCCAGCCACCGCAGCCTCGACCTGCTGGGCTCCAGCAATCCTTCCGCCTCAGCCTTCCAAGTAGCCGGAATTACAGGCATGCGCTACCACGCCTGGCTGATTTTTTGATTTATTGTAGAGATGAGGTCTTGCCGCCCAGGCGGGTCTCGAACCCGCGGGCTCAGGCAATCCACTCACCTCAGCCTCCCAAAGGCGCGGGATTACAGGCTGAGCCACTGAGCTCGGCTTCTTCTATTTTTCTAAAGCACAATTTACATATAATACAAAGCACTTATTAAATGTACAGCCTAATGGATTCCTTGCATAGATTGAATTTGTGGCTGAATTTTGAAATATGAATTGTGTATTATTAGCCCATTTGTATCCTGAGAGGAGATTATATGGGCAGGGATATTATGACAATATAATTAATTTCTAACCTCTGTACAAGGTGTAGCAATTTCCAAAGTACATTTATATACCTATCTCATCCTCATATTGCTCTTTGAGAGTAAATGTCAGTACCACTCCATTGTACAGATATGCAAACTGAGACGCAGAGAAATAGAATGAGCTTCTCAAGAATAACCTGTTAGTAAACAGTTGAGCTGGGGCGCCAACCCAGGATTGTAAAGACCATGTGCTTTCTGCTTAACAGAAGACACACGGTTACTCTGAAATCAAGGCTCTATGCTACCAAGGGGAGAGGGTCAGGCTGAATCAAGGTCTTATTTACAGGATGCCGAACAATGAACCCCAAAGTGAAAAGTTTTGTCAGAACATCCCCTTCCCCGTTTCCATTCAAATGTTTAAGAAATAGTTTGTTTGGATTAATGACTACTGTTTATAACCCCAAATTACTACATATATGATACATGGATTACTAGTTCCTTCCAATTAGTCAGAAGACTCTTTTTTTTTTTGAGTTGGAGTCTCACTCCGTCACCCAGACTGGAGTGCAGTGGCCGCTCCCAGGCACCGCAGCCTCAACCTGCTGGGCTCCAGCGATCCTTCCGCCTCAGCCTTCCAAGTAGCTGGAACTACAGATATGTGCTACTACGCCCGGCTAGTTTTTGATTTATTGCCAAGTTGCTCAGGCGGGTCTCAAACCCGCGGGCTCAGGCAATCCACTCACCTCAGCCTCTTATAGAACTCAAGGTTACTGTAGAGACCTTGCCCTGCTTTGGGGTAACATACATGAACTTGTTTTATAAGCATGTAATCCTCAAACTGTGGACAGTGAAGGTTTATGGATTGGGTATGACTTGCCTTGTATGATGCTTTTTCTGGTGATAGTCCTGTTTTCCGGAGTTCTGACTTACTTCCTAAAGAAAGAATGCAGACTGTACCTCCTCTGCCAAAATTCTGGTTATCTGAACTTCTGAACTGTCTGGATTCTGGAAAATAAACGTTTGTTTCCTTTGGCACCATATGGACCAAAATGGGGAAGAATGCTGAAATCAAACCTTTATTTTGTTAGCAGCAGTCATTTGGGTCACTACATGTGTGTAGCCTCAGCCAAAGTCTGGCAGCGATAAGACTGAATGCTGCTTTGTTTCCAGAGAAGGCAGGGAGAAAGCTGTTTCCTTTGTGCCCATACTGAGAAGAGAAAATGGGCAACTATCTTCAGAATAGTTCCCCAGCGGGTGTGGAATATTGGAGGTTTTTCTAAAGAGAGGCAGCAAAGGGGATCCGGAATAGGTCACAAAAGGTGACAGAGGAGAAGAAAAGAGAGGAAGAGGAGGAAGAGGAGAAGGAAGGAGAAGAGGAAGGCACAGAATCTGTAGAGGATGAAAAAGTGAAGCTAAACTGACCTGGTGTTTACAAAGCAGCTTCTCTGAGCCTCTGAGCGCATCCTGTTTCGTGGATGGCAGAAGCAGTTCATGATCTCCCTTTTAAGATCTTCTTTAGCGCTAACATCTGAGCTGTAACATTTCTAACTTCATTCACACACTCACACAAAAGAATTACAGAAGGGATGTGCTTTCTAGAGTTCAAGCCCTGAGCTAGGCTCTGAGATTCCAATAATACAAAAGGCAGTTTCCAGCTTCTAGGAACTCAGCTCAGTGGGGGAGACTATTCATAAATGGGAAATTACAGCTAGATGAGGATGCTATCACTGAGGAAAGTCCCAAGGATTCTAGGAGTCCCAAGGAGGAAGCAATTTAATTATGTGCTGTCTTGTGGGTATTTCTTCTCCCGTAGTCTTCAGGGACTGTGTCTAATGTTCCTATATGCTCTCCCTGCCCCCCCAGCATTTACGCATTAGAAGGTGGGGGCTAAATAAGCAGCTGGCTGGGTGATGGATCACCCATCAACATCAGAAAAGAGGGATTAATCAGTGTGCGTCCTTGGCATTCTGCCAGGTGCTTCCTTCCCAGCGTCAGTGTCAGCGTTCCTTGCCTGCAGAAAGTTATGGTCTCATTCTTCATCACAACCTGCCCGCTACAGAGCCACCTTAATTCCTCATCCCATGGGATGTTAAAAAAATAAAAAAGAAAGAGAGAGAGAGAGAAAAAGAAATATATCAGTGAGTTTGGATTTCTTAATTAAGAATGGCAGTCTATTCACCCAAGGTTCATAAGGTATTCCTCCATAAGGAAAGCAGATAGGGCCAAGCCAAGAATTTTTCTGTCCCAAAAGAAATCCATTGTATTGAACCGAGACTTGGCCCCCACATATTCTTACTTCTTTTCTTGGTGGGGGAGGAGAGAGGACAAATCAAATCCCTGAGAGGGGAAATTGCTTTGTGAGTTCATTGTTTAAATTTAGGCTTGGGGTTGTGGGGGATCGTTCAGACTTGGAGCAATAAGCCTTCTAACCCAACCTCTGTCACTTCTCATTACTTCCAATGACAGTTCCAATTATTTCCGATCACTCTTCAAGGGTAGAGCGGGGTAAGGCGCAGAAGGTCTCCATGTGGACCAGCTGCGCGGCTACCGCTGTAAGAGTCAGCCCCTGGGGTCCCTAGACCTGCTGGAAGCCAGGTTCAGCCACTTCATACTGTGTGACCTTAGGCAGGTTATTTCACCTCCCTAACCTCGGTTTTCTCATCAGTCATTGCATCTAGTAACACTGTCTTAGGTTTTTGGTGAAAATTAAATGAGGTGGTGCATACAGAGTTTTAGCACCCTGCTTGGTACATAATAAACAGTTAATGAGTGTCTGTTGTTATTATCATGACTTCCCCTGCTGGGGGAAGGTCAGCCCGTGGGTATTTGGAGGTTCTGCTTGAAGTCAGGGCCACCAGGCCATGAGGGCCAACCTTTAGGGCTTCAGCCACTGAGCTTCCTCACCCTACAGGCAAGTTCCTTGTGTCCTCTAGGGAATATTGCCCGGCTCCAGGATACTGGAGCCTTTCATAGACCCCATCTGTGCCCCAACTGTCTGCAACTGCTCTGGGAGAGCAACGTTTTAAGTTATTTAGCCCTGGGCAAGAGGTGCTCTCTGATGCTGCTTGGCATATTGTCTGAAGGTGAATGAAGCAATAACAGCACGTGAGTCTTATTTTCCTGGGCTCTGCCCTTTTGACTATAAGCTCCCTAATGCTTATGCCAACTGGGGCTGCCCCAGCCTGGGCAAGTAACTGGTTGGCTCATTTCTGCTTTCAGTGTCTTGTAATGCTTTATTGAGCAACTACTATATACTAAGCATTGTGCTAGGGACTCTCAGACAAGCAATTTTTTGTATCTTTACAACAACCTGTGAGGTCGGTAGTATTGCTCTATTTTACAGATCAGAAAAGTGAGGCGCAGAAGGAAAGATATTCTGTCTTAGGCTGTATGGCTTGCATAGAGCAAAGCGGCAGCTTTGAACTGAGTTTGCCTTCTGCTTCGGCACTGATATGGACAGCAGGCATGGTAAGGCAGCACGGGTCACAGGCACAGAGTGACACACAGATGGAAGGCCATTGGGAGACCTGGCCTGTGAGGATTTGGCCTAATAAGCTGCGAGTTCCTACATTCCCCACTTTCCAGGCAGCCATTTGTCCTGACCAAAATTGGACTCCAATGAGTCCAACACCCAGATTCAAGATGTGTTGAATTAGATTTCCTGTTTAAATTTGGAAGGAAAAGGAAAACCTCAAGGTGAGAAGAAAACTCTGGGTTTTTTTGGTTGTTTTTTACTGACCTGAACAGCAAAGTGTGATTTTTCTCCTCATTTAAGAAGGCTACACTGGTGTCCCAGATTCCTGTAGGCCTAGAATTCCCACTCAGAATGAACTTGGGCCAGGCAAGTGGAGTCTGGGTTTTCAGTGGAGGCCTGGTCCCCATCTGCTTTTCCCTGGAGGAGTTCTGGCCCAGCATGCTCCTGCCAATTGCAAAGGGCAGCAGGCTCCCGCCTTGCCTCCACTCCACCCTCCTGGGAGGGGAGGCTGGAAACGAGGCCATCTCTCCACAGCCTCCTTCTCTGCTCCACTGCCTCTCACACCCTGTTCTCAGAGCCCTGTAGCTTCCTAAGCCCTGAGGAATCCAGGTGACCCTCCCTACATGCTGCTGCCTCCCTCTGCCTGACCTTCCTCCTGCTCTCTCTCCCTGGGCCCCAATGGCCTACTCTCAGATCTGGCACTTAATGAGAGAGAGAGAGAGAGAGAGAGAGAGAGAGAGAGAGAGAGAGAGAGAGAGAGAACGAACTCTGGGGGCAGTTTATCTTCACATGCTGCCTCTCTCCTTTTCTGTCTCCCTCCCAACCTCTCCAAAGACTCACCCACAACCTCTGGGAGGGACCCCTACTTGGAAGGCTTTGCTTTCCATGGCCTTAGCCTTGCCCGGGTCCCCCACTGTGCCTTTGAAGATCTCCACATCATTGACCTCCAATGCCCTGTGGCACCTGTGTCTTCACCACCTGCCCCCTGACCAGCTCCCTCCCGTCCTTCAAGACAGTGACCTAGGCTCTGCTGGCGCCTCATCTGAGGTATCCCAGACTCCGCAGGCAGAGAGAACTGCTCACCTCTCTGAACGCCTAGAGCATCTTGTCCACACCTTTAGAATAGCTTATGGCACATTATGGTATAGTTTGGGATTCTGCTGCGTCTTTTCTGTGTGACTGTGAGCTAAGAACAGTATCTTATTATCAGGGATACCAAGCTCGGAGGCTGGCACATGTTAAATCCTCGGAAAATGAATAAATGAGGGAACAAACAAACTTGTGAATGTACAAGTTAATACATGTAAAACGCAAGCTTTAAAAGTATAAGCCAGGTGCGGTGTTGTGTGCCTGTATTCCCAGCTACTCAGGAGGCCGAGGTGGGAGAAATGCTTGAGTTCAAGTCCAGCCTGGACAACATATTGAGATCCCATCAATATGACTGGGTGCAGTGGCTCATACCTGTAATCCCAGCACTCTGGGAGGCCGAGGTAGGAGGATCACTGAGTTCAGGAGTTCAAGATCTGCCCGGGTAACATAGTGAGACCTCACCTCTAAAAACAGAAAGAAAAAAAAAGTGTCACCTCTCCTTAGAGTATCTTTAATGGGGAATTCTTTATTATCAAAAAGGCCCCAAAGAGGAAACAGTAAACTGAGGCACTGAACAGAAGGTGGTGCAGATGTTCGCAGACAGAAGAGCCTTTCTAGCTAGCCTCAAGAGCACACCACCCAGGAGGCCAGTCACAGTTAAGAGTTCCGTGAAAAGGACTGACCCTGAGTTGCTGGAAGGGCATAGTTAGAGTCGTATAGGGAGCAGATCCCCGGGAGGTGGCATGATGTCACGGAGCCCTCTGCTTTCAATCTGGTTGAGGAGTGCCTGCGACCAGTCAGCCCTTTTAGACTTCAGTGATTTATTTTCCACTGAATAATGTGGGGGCATGTGGCTTCTCCTTGCAGCATTATTCTGAACCTTAACTTCATTAGCAGGCAAGGCCAACCCAGCAATGCTGACTGAGTTCTTCTCTGGCCCATTAATTCCTCGGGGATGAATGGCAGAAATCGTGTGCGGTCTTCGCTGACTCAGGGGCTCCTTCCCCGGCACATGGGGATGGAGGCCCTCTTCCTCTCCTTTTCTATTTCCCTCCTGCCTTGGTGGGAACACAAGTCATCCAGAGATCACAGAAAATTTTGGTGGGATTTTTAAAAATATGACCTCCAGGCTCGTTGTTTATGCATATATTGGCACATTTAGGCTTTAAGACAACGTTGTGAGGCAGATATTAGCAGCCTCCATTTTACAAATAAGGATCAGAGAGGTTAAGAAATCTTCCGAAGCCGCGCTTGGTGGCTCAGCCTGTAATCCCATGCTTTGGGAGGCTGAGGTGAGTGGATTGCCTGAGCCCGTGGGTTCGAGACCTGCCTGGGCAACTTGGCGAGACCTCATCTCTACAATAAATCAAAAAATTAGCTGGGCATGGTAGCGCGCGCCTGTAGTTCGAGCTACTTGGAAGCCTGAGGCGGAAGGATCGCCGGAGCCCAGCAGGTCGAGGCTGGGGTGGCCAGGAGTGGCCA
>NW_007259849.1:885583-934700 GCF_000164805.1 Carlito syrichta
AGAGTGAGACTCAACTCAAAAAAAAAAAAAAGAAATCTTCCGGGTCTTACATATCTAGTTAGTCGAATCAAAACCAGAAGACTGATCTTCTGGCTTCCAAATCATTGTTTATCCCATTGCCCCACACGACCGGGGGCCCCGTTACAAGTGGCAGCTGCACACCACAGCACTCAGCAAGGATTTGTGCTAACTTCTGGCTTCTGGTGTCTTATCTCCAGCTCAGCTCATCGAGTGAGCATCCAGTGAGCTTTCTTTGAAAGAAGGCTCGGTGGTTCAGCCTGTAATCCTACCCCAGGAGGGAGGCTGAGACGAGTGGATTGCCTGAGCCTGTGGGTTCGAGACCAGCCCGGGCACCTTGGCAAGACCTCATCTCTACAATAAATCAAAATTAGCCAGGCATGGTAGCACACGCCTGTAGTTCCAGCTACTTGGAAGGCTGAGGTGGAAGGATTGCCAGAGCCTGGCAGGTCGAGGCTGCGGTGGCCGTGAGCATGCCACGGCTCTCCAGCCTGGGCAACAGAGTGAGACTCCAACTCAAAAAAAAAAAAAGAAAAGAAAAGAAAGATGACAGCCAGATAGGACCAGCTTCTGGGGGAGGCTTGCGATTTATATCCCATGTACAGTGATCAATCACCCAAATTTACCCAGGACCAGGGGTTTCTCAGGACTTGAAATGCAGGATTTTTAGTGAAGCCAGGACAGTCCCAAGAAAGCCATTTGGTTGGTCACCCTAGTAGTAAAGTATCTCACAACTGAAAGTGTGATCCTCAGACTAGAGCAGTGGTTTCACCAGGGAGCTTGTTAGAGATACAGAATCTTGGGCCCTACCCCAGACCCACTGAACCAGAATGTGCATTTTAACAAGATCCTTGTGGAAGGGGGAACGTTTTTTGGGAAGTGCTAGAGCAAGACGTAAGGCACATATGACAGGAATCAGGGGAATGAAAGAGTCACAGCTGACTTACCTACCTGGGAGAGGTACCGTTTTTACTTTTAGAAACTTATATTTTACATATTATGGCTTTGCCATAACCCAGGTGATGTGGGTTCATAAACTGAGGAAGAAAGGAGTTAAGGGTCCCCCCTTTCCAGGGAATTGGAGTGAAAGGCTGGAGGTGCCTCTGTGCTGTGTGGGCCTGAGGCGAATCGTGGTTCAACTTTTCTGTTTCTCCTTGAAATGGTGATGTTCCTACAAGGGCTCTGGCATTTTCTGGATCCACTGGCCTACACCCTCTTACTGAGGACAGGCTGGAGTGTCACAGTTGACAGCAAACAAACTAGAATGTGCTTGAGGACAGGAATGGCGGCCTGTGCTCTAGGGACCGTGGGCTCAGGCCCCAAGAGCACAGAAATGAACGCACAGAGAGTACAGCATATAATAGGGGCCAGGCTTGGTGAATAGTAGACCCTAAGTATTACTAGCAGAAGTAATACTGAGGCCATTGAAGAGGGCTTCCAAACCTACATGGTCTCCCGTTTGACACCTGGCTCGACGTCAGAAGAACCTTAGCCAGCTTTGCAGACAAGTTATCAGTGGCTACTCAGCCTATCTTTTCCCGGTGGTGACCTCGCTTGGACGGAAACAGATGTGACAGGAACCGTGTTCCAGGTAAGGAGGTGGTTGGCCAACTGCTCACCTGCTGCTTCAACAACTTCTCTAGACCTTGGCTCATCTAAAAATAAATCTGGGTCAAAGCAGTTGTTCAAAGTCTTTCTAATGGGCGCTGTGTGTCATCCTGGGTCAAAGCAGTTGTTAAAGTCTTTTCAATGTGTGCCATGTATCGTCTTTTGTTAATGTTTTTGCTCTGAAAGCTGACTGTCAGATGTTAGAATAACAGGCACCAAGCAAGGTAGGAGAAGACATTTGTATTTCTGGGACTGCAGAGCAGCCTTGAACTAAAAGAAGCATAACCCACATTTGTCGCTTTTCTCTCAATTCCAAGTCACATGCCCAGTGGGGAGCCCAAAATAAGGGCAGCCCAAGGGAGGGAATGACAGGCAGGCCTGGAGATGAATGTGTTCATCGTTCAGTTGGAGCCGTTACAGACAAAGCTGATTTCTACTGTGATATTTATCCCATCCTGACACCAAGAAATCAAACTGTCATTTTTCCTCATAGTAGGGTGAAATGTTTCTGACCTAGGTTTGGTTTTATAACAGTTTCTTCTGTGCGTGTTGCTCTCCCTGGAATCTCAGAGGGCTTGGTTGGGGGTGAATATTAGAAGAAGACCCAGATTCCGGTTGTGGAGCAATTCCCTTGCTTGGTACTGTGGGCGGAGCTGGAGCCTGTGTGACCCAAGAGGCTGCAGTTTGGTGGGAGTACTAGATTGACAGAGGAAAGAGGAAGTAGGGAACCAAGTCAGACAGAATGGAGTTAATTGCCAAAGTGTGTGGTATAGACAACAAATGAGACTGGAGTTTTGGGAAAGACTAGTCAGGAAGACAGAAGATCTTACTTCAGCTGCCAGTGGAGCAAGAATACCTACTCTGAGGTGAAAGCACAGTCACTTGAGGGCATTGCTTCAAGTGGTGGGTGAGGGGTGGGAGCGTAAGAGCCTGGGGCCTAGGAAGAGAGAGGGGAAAGGATACTTGGGGGTGGGGTGGAGATGCTGTGAAATTGTTATCCAGCTTCACTCTGGAAATAGCACACATTCATAGTTTGGCCAATTTGGGAACCTACCTCAGGTGGTATTGAGAAGTGACATGGGCAACTGACTTTGTGGGTCTCAGTTTTTTGCTTTGTTTTGTTTCGAGTTGGGATCTCACTCTGTTGCCCAAACTAGAGTGTAGTGACACAATCACAGCTCATTGCAGCCTCAATCTCCACTCTGGTGATCCTTCTGCCTCAGCCTCTTGGGTACAGGTGTGCTCCACTACACCAGGTTAATATTTTTTTTTTTAAAGATGAGGTCTAGCTTTGTTGCCCAGAGTGATCTCGAACTCTTGGGATCAAGCAGTCCTCCCACCACAGACTCTCCAAGTACTGGGATTATAGCCATCTTGCCAGCCAGGGTCTCCATTTTTACCCTGCCCAAGAAGAGATGGAAAGAAGAAACTGAAGGTCCCGCCCCACGCTCCAGAGGTTGAGTTCTGTGGTATTCCTTGGTGAGGAGCCACAGAATTCCTCACAGTTCTTTCCTCTGCAGGCAGTGTGAGCTGATGCTCTTTACGTTGAGGTTGGACCTAGAGCCCTTCACACCGGCATCCCTCCCAGCTCCCCCAACCTCCCTGCTACTGCCTGGTTCTACCCACAGCACTTTTCCTTCACTAAGAATAGAGCTCAACCTTCTCACAGGCCTCTGGACCCCATGCTGTCAGACTCTGCCCAAGCCTTTGCCCCCAAGAATGCCAAAGTGGTTTCTGTCTCAGGGTCTTTGCACTTGTTTTTCCCTTGCCCTGGAATGCCCTTTCCCCCGATTCTTGCAAGCCTGGCTCCTTGCCTTTCAGGTTTCAGTGCAAATATTGCCTCAGTGATGTGATGCTTTCCCTGAAACCCTCCCCAGCTCCAGCCCCAGTCTAACCAGAGCCTCAGCCTAGTCACGAGCCTGTTGCCCTGCTATATTTCTTTCTAACATTTATCACTCTCTTTTTTTAACCCCTGTGTACTTCTGTCCTAGTCCATTTGGACTGCTGTAACAAACTCCCATAGACGGGGTGGCTTATAAACAACAGAAATGTATTCCTCACTGTTCTGGAGGTGGAAAGTCCCAGATCAAGGAGCCAGCAGATTTGGTGTCTGGTGAGGACCATCTCCTGGTTCATAGCCAGCCACATGGTGGAGAGGACAAGGACCTTTTTTATAAGGCTCTGCCCTCACAACCTAATCACCCCTCATAGGCTCCACCTCCAAATACCACCATCTTCGGGGTTAGGATCTCAACATGTGAACTTTGTGGGGGACACAAGCATCCAGTCTGTAACAATATGCTTGTCTGTTGCTTATTTCTGCAATAGCCTAGACTTTGTCTATATCATTTACTTTGGTGTTCTCAGTGGTTAGAATAGTGTCTGGTCTAGAGATGCTCAGTAAATATACAATGAATAAACACTTCTGCTCTTTTCTGCATGGTAGGTATAACAACAGAGAATGAGCCATTATGTGCATTATAATGCCCTTAATAGACATTATTTCATTTAGTCCACATGGCAATCTACCAAGTAAGTACTATCAGGATCCCATGTGACAGATGAAGACACCAAATGTAATAGAGGTTAAGGACTTACTGGAGGTTACACAGCTAGTAATCTGTGACGTCCGGATTTGAACCCAGGTGATCTGACCTTTGAGCTGGTGCCATGAATTAATATGAAGGTCTCTAGGTCCAACCTCAGTGTCATCTAAGCCAGGGCTTCTCAGAGTTTTAGGATTTACCTGGAGATCTTGGTAAAATGCAAGGTTTGATTTAGAAAGTCTGAGGCAGTGCCCAAGATTCTGCATTTCCAGTAAGCTCCCAGCCAATGCTGCTTGTCCATGAAAAATACCTGTCAGAAAGGGAGAGAGGAAGGGAGTAAGTAAGGGAGGGAAGGGAGAAGGAGAGAAACTAAGACTCAGAGAAGTTGGGTGGCTTTTCTTAAATTGTAAAGCTAGTTAATGTCAAAGTTGGGACTCTAGCCAGGTTCCTGGCTCCCAACCCAAGGTTGTTTGAACCCTCAGCTAGCCCAGGGATCTGAAAGCATATCTACATCTTCAAAGACCATTTGCAGGAATACAGTCACCTGAATTAGAGATTACAAAGGGGGCCCAGGATATGAACCTCTGCCCCCTGCTGATCATTGCCAGGCATTTAATTGCCTCTGGGTCTTGCCATTACTGGGCACAACAGTTCTTTTTTTGAGACAAGAGTGTTTCCCCCTAGAATTTCCAAGCCGCCTTCTAGCATAAACACTAAGGTGCATGATCTCCACTCTCTCTGCCTTGTGGAAAGAAAGTGCTGTGAGCGTGAATTTCCAAGTCCCCTCTGGCTGTTCTAGGCTTGGCCATGACAGTGTTTGCTATGACGAGTGTCACTTCATTTGTGCAACCTCCAACCTCCCCTTCCCCTTTCTTTCTGACATAGACATGTAGACGTGTTGAAAACGTTGCAAGTCTATCCCGCCTTCCACCCACCAGAAAGCCCTTTCTGGAAGGTGATTATCCATCCTCCCTTACAGCAAACAACAGGAAATTCAGTACTTGCAAACAGTCCTTCCATTCTCAATCGGCTCTTACTGTGAGGAAGGACTTTCTGCTCTGAGCTGGCATCTCCCTTCCTGGAAACTGCCACCCACAGAGGCCACAAGATTTGTAACAGCCATAAGTGCCTTACAAATAAAGGGCCCTCCAGTTTATAAAGTAACATTTTAAAAACATTTATCTGTGCTAGACATTTTTGTATATCTGTCACCTCATGTAATGCTCACAACCACACTCTGAAGTACATAGCATCAGTCTCTATTTTACAAATATGGAAACTGAGGCTCAGAGGGGTTTAAGTGATTTTCCCCAAGACAGAGGGCCAATAAACTCCAGAGGCCATATCCTTCCTACAATGACGTAGCCACACATCTTTCTGCTGCCCCCAAACCCTTTAAATAGTCAGAAAAAGTCCTTTCATGTGGGTCTGCTACTCTAATCTTCTCTTACAAAGAAAGAAGCCTAGTAATTATAATGAGTGCTAACCATCAAGAACTGAGGTCATGTTATGTGTCAGGCACCCAATATGTAGACTGAGTTCATCTTCATAACAACCTTCAAATAACTCCATTTCATAGACGAGCAAACTGCGGAAACTCGGAGAAGCAATTTGTCCAGTGGCACTCAATTAGTAAATGTCAAAAAGCTAGAACTGAGCCTGGGACTCTTTGACTGTGGAAATAAGAAAAATGCTGGGGTTAAGGAATAGAATGAAGACAGTGGAAATTCAAGTGAGAATTGATGCAGACTTGGATGTGTTCCCATTTGAACTGTCTTTCTTGTGTTGGCATCCTTGGCCTCTCCTATGGAATGCCTTAGCATGAAAGAGGGCTCTTCAAGGGAGCCTGTTCGAGCAGGGGAGCAGGGTCTGAGTTACTGAGCCCACTGCTCTGTGGAGGTCATTTGATACCAATTCTAAGTATACATTTTAAAAATCAGCTTTATTGGGATAAAATTAAGATATAATAAACTGCACATATTTAGAGTATACAATTAGTTAAGTTTTGGTATATATAAATATTCCCATGAAACATCATCACAATCAAGGTATTTTAAAGATGTGTCATACATCCGAAACAGGTGGCCTCCCCAGTAATGAGTTTGTGAGGTTCTAATCTTCATGGAGGGGACAGTAGAAGGACTCAGGAAGGATAATGAAAACTCATCTCTGATCTCTGGCAAGCCTTGGGGAAGGCTTAGACCAAGGCTCAGCTATCATCCAGATTGTAGAGGACCTGCCAGCCTCCCTTTGTTTCTAGACTTCCATACTACTTTGTAGATATGGGATTTATTTTTTATCTTGAGGCTAGAGTCCATATTTTCAGCCCTGTTTGGCTTCTCTGGATTCCTATGAACCCTCTATCTGGGTTCAAGAGTAATTTTACTAACAAGTTCTTGAGGCTGAAGAGTTAAGTAAAATGTAACCCAAGAGTATTGATCCTTCAGGTTAGGGAACTCTCTTTAAGGTTCCTGATTTAGCAAGGATGAAATGACCCACTCAGGCCTTCAAGAAGATACCCAGAGACAGCAGGTATGGGGGTCAGTGTCCATTTCTCACCTTCCCTTCTGCTCCCTTTTCCCTCACTCTTGCCTCTTGAAACCCCACCTCATCCCCCAAATACACACTGTATTGAAGGGAGCAAAAATAACCCAAAGAGGTGAGGATTTCCAGGGACGAGCTCTGATTTCAAAGACAGAAGCTTGTTCTAGGACAGCCAAAATGCCATCTTTCCCCTAAGCCCTTCCTTATTTCCCATCATCAAAATAATCTCTGTCTTCTCTAAATTCCCATTAACTTTCCATCATGCCAACAATCACCTTCCACCTTTTGAAATGTAATTATTCACACACACACATCTTCTTTCACTTTCTAGACCATAGGTTATCTGGAGGCACGATTCTGATCTGATTCTTCTTTGCATCCTCTCCAGTGTCTAAAATGTAGTACACAATGGATACTTGTTGAACAAATTAATAAATGATTCACCTTGTCAACCTCAGGTAAGGAATCAGAGCTGAGCATAGCATTACCCTGATGTCTCTCACACCACATGCCATATATGAAGTATCAGAATAAGATACCCAAAATGGTGATTCTCATATGTGTGACAAATAAATAGAGCCAGGAAGGCCAGGCATGGTAGCTCATGCCTGTAATACCAACACTTTGGGGGGTGCTGAGGCGGGAGGATTGCTTGAGCCCAGGAATTCAAGACGAGCCTGAGCCACATAGAGAGACCTCATCTCTAGAAAAAGTAGAAAAATTAGCTAGGTGTGGTGGTGTGTGCCTATGGTCCCAGCTGAGGCTGAGGTTGGAAGGTTTGTCTGAGCCCAGGAGGTTGAGGTTGCAGTTAGCCATGATCATATACTGCACTCCAGCTTGGGTGACAGAGTGAGACCCCGACAAGAAAGTAAGAAAGAAAGATAGAGAGAGAGAGAGAGAGAGAGAGAGAGAGAGAGAGAGAGAGAGAGAGAAAGAGAGAAAGAAAGAAAGAAAGAAATACAAACTACCATCCTGCTGTTAAAATTATTCCTGAAAAGAAATGGCATTTCAACAATAACAAAAAAGCAGTTGGCAGCTATGCATGAATAGTTAACATCTACCGAGTGCCAAATGTATACCAGGCACCATTCTAAGCATTTTAAAACTCTCATTTTACACATATACACATTACATCATCTATATAATTTTGTATTTCCCTACGAAGCTATGAGAATTTAATGGACCAGAGGCATGAGTTTATACCCTCATGCTAGGGAATCACTAGATGAGAAGGTTTCTTGAGGTAACTCGCAACTGCAGGAGTCAAAACTTCTGTGAACCTTAAACTTTTCACCTGATGCAAAGGCCTGGATGTGAGACCAGTGAGCTTTCAGAGTGAGCTCGTCTATGCAGAATCTAGATGACAAACATCTTCCTCTGGAGTTTTCTTTGATATATGGAGCCCATTGAGTTCTGCTCCCTGTTGACACTGAGACTCATAAGCTTGCAGCTTTTGTTAAATGCAGTGCCCCAAGTCAATCATAATTCAGCCAAAGCTCAAATGCTTCCAACTACATTTTCACACAAAAGATAAACGGAAAGCAAGCTGGGCACAGTGACTTGCACCTGTAAATCCAACTACACAGGAGGCTGAAGCAGGAAGATCAGTTGAGCCCATGAGGTTGTGGCTGCAATGAGCTCTGGGAGTGCCACTGTGCTCCAGTCTGGGTGACAGAGTGAGACCCTATCTCAAAAAAAGAAAAAAGAAAGAAAAGAAAAAAGAAAAAGAAAGAAAGAAAAAAGGAAAAGCCACCACTTTTGCAACAGACAGCCCCTTTCCCCCATTCCTTGCCTGTATTTTCAAAATCTTAACATCCCACTCTTATATTTCTTTTTTTATTTTAAGAAAGCAGGATTGCCGGCCTCGGTGGCTCAGCCAGTAATCACATGCTTTGGGAGACTGAGGCGAGTGTATTGCCTGAGCCCGCGGATTTGACACACACCTGGGCAACTTGGTGAGACCTAATCTCTACAATAAAATCAAAAAATTAGCCGGGTGTGGTAGTGCGCACCTGTAGTTCCAGCTACTTGGAAGGCTGAGGTGGAAGGATGGCCGGAGCCCAGCAGGTCGAGGCTGCGGTGACCGGGAGTGTGCCACTGCACTCCAGTCTGGGCGACAGAGTAAAACTCCAACTCAAAAAAAAAAAAAAAAAGCAGGATTTATTGAGAGGACAGAAAAGCTCCCACAGTGGGAGGGGACCCGAAGGGGTTAACCCCCACTCTTATATTTCACAATAAGCACAAACCAGATGGCTTAAGCCAAGGGAAAAAATGCTGAGTTGAGTAACAGGGTTATGAATTAAATAGCCCTTAGACAACCATTTAAAAAAAATCTTGAGTGCTTCCTAATTTCTAGGTTAAAGGAAATCATGAGGCCTTAAATAGAAAGAGAATATAAAAGACCTTAGCTTCCCGCCTGTAGACAGAAGAGCCTTCTCCAGAAGATGGATAGGCCAACAAGGTCACCCATTGCAAAAATTCTCCCCAGAGACCAGACACAGCTTCCAAAGAAAGAAGGAGGCAGCAAGTGGGAGGCTCTGTTATTTATTTTTTCAGTGCTTAACAAAACAACTCAAGGAGACCCAATGTCAGGCCTAGATGTGAAATATTACATTTTGGTAGCCAGCGCTTTAGTGTAGAGATGGAAAAGGAGCAGGACTCCAGAGAGAGTGTGGTTTAGTCCTGATGATCTTTGTGCCATCTCTTTCTGTTAGCCTTCTTGCGTCCCTGGATAGGGAAGAAGGAAACAATGGGAATTTCCTATTATACACAGTGTGCAGTGAACAATGTTTAAACTACTTCCTGTACTCAAAAAACTAGATGTAGAGGGAACTATGAGACAGCATATTGCAGGAGAAAGGACACTTAAGTAAGTGTAGGAAGAACTTGCTGTGAAGAACAATGTCCTGATCACTACAGGAGGTGGAAAGCTTAGGTTTCTAGAAGTTTAGATTCCTAAGCCTGGAATTTTAAAAATGTGATGGGGGAGTGGGGCATTCTGGATAGTACCATTATTTATCAGCTGTGTGACCCTAGGCAAGTCACTTATCTCTGAACTTCAGTTTCTTTATCTGCAAAACAAGGATACTAACTCCCACTTTACAATGGAGGAAGGTGTGGCTCTTAGAAGTTGAGAAACTTGGCCAGAGTCACAGACTTGTACACCTTATTGCCAAGCCTGTGCTGTTTTCTTTGTTTTTTTTTTTTTTTTTTTTTTTTTTGAGTTGAAGTCTCACTCTGTCGTCCAGACTGGAGTGCACTGGCCGCTCCTGGCCACCGCAGCCTCGACCTGCTGGGCTCCGGCGATCCTTCCACCTCAGCCTTCCAAGCAGCTGGAATTACAGGCATGCACTACCACGCCCGGCTGATTTTTTGATTTATTGTAGAGATGAGGTCTCGCTGCCCAGGCGGGTCTCGAACCTGCGGGCTCAGGCAATCCACTCACCTCAGCCTCCCAAAGGCGTGGGATTACAGGCTGAGCCACCGAGCCTGGCTTTGTGCTGTTTTCTTTAATCACCCCAGCTCTCAAGATGAGATCATATGCATCAAAACGTCTGTAATGAGCCAGGCACTGTGCAGTCATTCCCTTGTGCTTATTATGTGCAGACTTCCATCTGGCATGTATAAAAAGGAACGTCGGCCCACGTCTACATGTGTCCATGAATGCATTCATGTGAGGCTGTGCTTTACAAATAGAAACAGCTTTATGGTCTGACTGGCATGAATAGCAGGATAGAACCAGGGACTCTCCCAGAAAATCCAGGTTACGTGGTAGCTCCGGCCACAGGAAAGCTGTCCTGTGTCATGGGCAATTTTACATGCTCTCATACCAGCACTGCAGCTGGCACGGGCTTGTTCTCAGCAGGGGGACCCAGGGACACTCTAGGATGATCCTACCTACCATCCTATCCCAGAACTGAGTTCTTTCTAAGAGGTTAAAGCAAACCACATCTGCTCTTACTGATCTTTGTTCTAGGGAAGTCTGGGGAAGTATGGGGAAGGAGGGTGTTGGCTTTGAGGGAATATGACATCTTATGCAACCTGAAAAGGTGTCATGTAGCCCTTCCAGAACATCCCTCCAACAATACTCATATATCATTAGTGGGGTACAAACAGCACAAACCTTTTTAAAGCACAGTTTAAAAGTCAGCTTCAGGAATTTAAAAACTATTCACAACCTTGGCCTAATAATGCCATTGTTAGAGACATAATCAAATACAATGTACAAAAGTTAATGTACAAAAACCTTTACTGCAGCAAAAACATTAGCACAAGCTAAATGTCCCCAAACAGGAAAGTGACTAAGAAATTATGATTCATGAATCTATATAATCAAATATAATGCTGCTAGTAAAATGGATGACAATAAATTTTATGACTTAGATAAATGCTGATGATATAATGGTGAGGAAAAAAGAGTACAAAACTGTATATGCAGTCTAGTACATTCTCTACTGTGTAAATATGTAAATGCGTGGAAAAAAGACTGGAAGGAAATTTGCATCAGAATGTTAAGAGCTGTTACAGATGATTATAATTTTTTTCATTATTTTACCTTTATCATTCATGTTATTATATAATAAGTATGTATAACTTTTGTTTTTAAAATGTTACTTTAAAAATTGCTGAACATCTAAGTGCCCCTCATCCATCAACGACGTTCTCTTTTGCTTGAATTAGTACTACAGCCTCCTGACTGCCCTCCCTCCTCCAGTCCCACCCCTTCCCAGTCCGCCAGTTGTCTGCAGGGTTATCATCTGTTGACACTTAGCGAGCAAGCTGGCCCTGGGATTAATGCAGACTTTGGCTACCTGTTGTCTCCAGATCAGGAGAACCCTGTCAAACTCCTTGGCATGACTTGCTGTTCCCCACACAGGCCAGACCTCTTCAGATAGCCTGCTCTTCCTGGATGTTCTTTCTACTACTTGGGATGCCCTTTCCCCTCCTTTCTACATAGGGGGTTGGTCCTCTGGGAAACTTTGCCCTTCAGTCTCAAGCAGAGCTGGTTGCTGCTTGTTCTGCTCCCCAGAGATGTTGCTCATACCTCCATTTTAGAAAAATCATAGTTTGTTGTGATAAATAGATTTGGCCCAGTGAGGTGCCTCACGCCTGTAATCCCAGCTCCTTGGAAGGCTCAGGCGAGAGGATTGCCTAACTTAGGGTTCGGAACCAGTCTGAGCAACATGGCAAGACCTCATCTCTACGATAAATCAAAAATTTAGATGGGCGTGGTGGTGTGTGCCTGTGGTTCCAGCTGTTTGGAAGGCTGAGGCAGAAGGATCACCTGAGCCCAGCAGGTCGAGGTTGTGTTGGCCGTGAGTATACCACTGCATTCCAGTCTAAGCTACAGAGTGAGACTCCAACTCAAAACAAAACAAAACAAAACAAAAAACTGGCGACTGAGCTGGGACCAAGGGGGCAGCAGGATGTACTCACACCAAGCAGTCTTACAAGATGACTATGAGGTGATCTTCATGCCTCACAGCAGCAAGAAAAGGCAGGCTTCGTGTTCAGTAAAACACTTGTGTTAGCCAAAAGGAGAAACTTCCACAGGTTGCTTCATTCTCCTGGATGACCGACTGGAGTAGAGGGATGCCTTAAGAATGGGGTAAAAGCCTCCCTATCTAAGAGGGGTTGGACACTTTCTTGGAGACTGGAAGATGGACAAGATGACCTTAGCCAGACCTAGGCTTCAGTGTGTTGTCCAAGGGGACAGGGTGCAAGCTCCATCCTGCTGTAGGCCTGGGCAGGTTTCCAGATCAGCTGCCCTCCAAGCCCAGATCTGCAATTTGAATCTAAAGCCCTGCAGACAAAGGGGACTGTCTTAAGAGTAGATCCAATACTCAGGAAACCCAGCAGGACTCCACAACACTCATTAGCATCCTAAATTCACATAAACATACATGGGGGCCTGTGGATTCCCCTGGGAGTCCCAGAGGTCCTCACAGCCAGAGCAAAATTGCTCCCTCTTTGACCTCCTCTTGGACTTTGGAAGCCCAGCTGCTTGGGGTAGTTCAGCCTTCTCCAGGGATTCCCCAGCAGGAGCTTGACAGCTCATTTTTAGTGCAAAAATAGACACTTGGTGTGTGTGTGGGGGGACTGGAGCTCCATTCGCCCTTCCCTTCCTTAGGGTGGCCTTCCAGATCCAGAGGTCTCTGAGGATCTGGAATTTCCCTACTATCCTCTCTATGCCAGACCCTGGTGGATGTAGCATATTCTGCGCATAACACAGGGAGGGCAGACACGAGGGTTGAGAGAAATGAAAAGATTCAGGGCATTTTGTTCTTTTTTTTTTTTGAGTTGGAGTCTCACTCCTTCGCCCAGGCTGGGGTGCAGTGGCACGCATGCTCACGGCCACCCCAGCGTTGACCTTCTGGACTCCAGCCATCCTTCCACCTCAGCCTTCCCAGTAATGGGAACTACAGACGCACGCTACCATGCCCGGCTATTTTTTATTTTATTGTAGAGATGAGGTCTCGCCAAGTTGCCAGGGCTGGTCTCGAACCCATGGGCTCAGGCAATCCACTCGTCTCAACCTCCCACAGTACTGGGATTACAGGCTGAGCCATCAAGCCCAACCGGCATTTTGTTCTTAAAGGACTCCCAATTTAGTGAAATATACAACAGAGAAGGAAGAACAAAAAGTAAAAGCCCAGTATCAGTCTTACAAAATTAGCAGTACAAGAACCATATAAATCCCACAGAATTGAGGCAAGACAAGAAGGAAGCACTGGTGGATCTAATTTTGAGGGCTTCTTGGAGGAGGTGACTTGATTGGAAGGGTAGTGACTATGGAGCAGGGGGCATTGCGGGGCAGTTGAGTGGCAAGGAGGAAAGCAGTCTCAAAGCTTCCTGGGGACAGCCCAGCCTCATTCCCAACTGCCTAGCCCAACTATTGCAGTTGTTTCCAAATCTGGAAGGAAAGAAGGGCCTTCAGAGAAAAGCCATGAAATAAAGACACTGGAATCCTGATGTAGATGTCCCCTCGGTGATGTCTGGCTGAAGCTGGGGTACCCTGATCCCAGCTCCAGAGAGATGCCACAGTGCTGCCCTGGCTGGATACATGACTCTTCCTCTGCAGCTTGCTTTGTGACTAAAGCACATGCACCTCTTAGTGGACCCGGGGTGGGGAAGAGACAGTGGATGAAGCGGAAAGAGAAAATGATGGTGGCAGATTTGCAACCCCTGAGAGTGTTTTCAGCTCAGATTCTTAGGAAAAGGTTTCTCCAGCCCCACTTCCTTTGCAGAACGTGGCAGGTTGGCATCCCTCCATCAGTTTAAGAACAGGCTTTCTGCTTCTGGAAACATCTTTCATGCTCCATCGTCTATCCATCTTTCTTCCCCGGGCCTGATAAGAGAGACTGCGCTTCCTGTGGAACTCGATGATCCTGCCCAGTCTGCAACAGCTTTCTCTTGGACAGGGAAGGACGCAGGTTCTCAGCTAGGGAAGAGTTTCCCCTTCCTCTGAGATCCTCAACTCAAAGTCACAGCAGGTTAGATCCGAAGGGTCCTTTGAGGTCATACTGCAAACCCAGGGTGAGGAGGTGACTGATTCAGTACTGGGGCTGTAAGTCAGGGTCATCTCTTGGCCACTAGGGTAAGAGGTGGCACGGAACAGATGCTACTGCACAATCTCTACAGTCCAACTAGTCTGCCTTCACATTCTGTCTTTCTAAATCGATAGCTTCAAGGTTTTATAACCTTGAATAAGTCGTCGAACTTCTCTGAGTATCTGTTTCCTCAGCTGCCAAAAACAAAGGATAATAATAATACCTCTTCATAGGATGATCTGTAATGTTGGTAACAGTAACTATCACTTATCGAGTACTTCCTATGTGCCAAGTGCTGTGCTAAAAAGTAAATACTAAATGCCCATTACCCCAAAGTACCTAGTGCCATGCCTGGCACACAATAATGTTAGTTGTAACGAAACAATCCACATTAGCCATGGCCATGTCTCATCTTTGGCAGAAGACTTCTTTTTTGAAACATTTTTTAAAAATTTTGGCCAGGGGTGGTGGCTCACACCTGTAATCCCAGCACTTTGGGAGGCCAAGGTGGGAGAATAGCTTGAGTCCAGAAGTTCAAGACCAGCCTGAGCTATAAAACGAGACTTCAGTCTCTACAAAAATAGGGATATCCGCCGGGTGTGATGGGACATGCCTGTAGTTTCAGGTACTTTGGAGGTTGAGGCAGAAGGATCATCAGAGCCCAGGAGGTCGAGGCTACGGTGAGCTGGGATTGCGCCACTGCTCTCCAGCCTGGGTGACAGAGTGAGACTGTCTCAAAAAAAATTATTTTGTTTTCTTTTTCTTTTTTAATTTTTTGTGTGTGTCAGAGTCTCACTCTGATGCCTAGGCTGGAGGGCAGTGGCACGCTCACAGCCACCACAGCCTTGACCTGCTGGGCTCAGGTGGTCCTTCTGCCTCAGCCTCCCAAGTAGCTGGAACCACAGATGTGTGCCACCGTGCCTGGCTTAAAATTATTTTGTTTTCTACTGACATATAATTTGATTTATTGTAGAGATGAGCTCTCGCCAAGTTGCCCAGGCTGGTCTCGAACCCTTAGACTCAGGCAGTCCTCTCGTCTCCACCTCCCAAAGTGCTGGAATTATAGGTATGAGTCACTGCACCTGGCTTAAAATTATTTTGTTTTCTACTGACACATAATAATTGTACATATTTATGGGGTCCAATGTAATGTTTCAATACATGTATATATTGTGTAAAAATCAAATCAGGGTAATTAGCTTATCTATCACCTCAAACATTTATTGTTTCTTTGTGGTGAGAACATTCAAAATCCTCTCTTGACATCTTGAAATATACAGTAATACATTGTTGTTAACTGTAGTCATTCTGCTGTGCAGTAGAACACCTGAACTATCTCCTCCTATTGGCAGCAGACTTCCGAGATGATGAAACTCCTATAGCCCCCAGTTTCTGAAAGTCAGGAAGACCTAAAAGCAATCAGGCAGCTCGTATTCAGGCTGCACCAAGTCTTGCTGACCTGTCTTCCCATACAGGGGAAAAGGTCGCTGGCCTTCTAGTCCAAACACAGCCTGGTCTCATCTTGTTTAAACAAGGCCAGGGAGCCAGGCAGCTGCCCTGTGGTTGGGGATGAAGAAACAGGGCTGTTTGGGATTCCACGCAACAGACTCTGGGCTATTGAAGCTGTCAGGCTGATACACAAGCTCTGTTAGGCTTGCAGCTCTTGGCATTCTGGCTGCTTCCCCCATGACCATTTATAGTCAATCCCTCTGACGAGGGTGTAGCCCTGTGGCTGGGCGAAAGAGATGAAGCTGGAGAAGAGGCACCTGGAAGCTGGGAGGCAGGCGGTAACTACTAGAAATCTTCCTACATCCCAACACCCATTTCCCAGAACTTGGGTTCCAGTGCACCCCCTTCAGGCCTGCGAGGTAAGAAAAGCCAGAAACCGAAAGGAGGTTGGAACGTGGAATGAATGGAAGGATGGTGGCCACAAATCACGATTTTTTTTTAACATTTTTATATTTTATTAATTTTGTTATTTTAAAGATGTAGGGTACAATTCAAAATTAGGTATACAAGTGGTCACCGTACAGAGTAAAGTTTGGGCCCCCCTTTTGTCCCCACTTCGCCTGGTTTGAGATCAGGTACCCTTATTGATGTTTTGTGCCAGCCCTCCCCTGGCAGTGTTCCACTACTGCCAATTCCTTTCTTATTGTGTTTGTTCAGGGTCCACTTATGAATGAAAATATATGGTACTCAGTTCTTTGTCTATGATTGATCACTGAGTATGACAGACTCTAAATCTATCCAATTTGCTGCGAAGTCCATACTTTTTTTGTTCTTTATGACTGCATAATATTCCATCGTGTGTATCTACTACATTTTTAAAAATCCAGTCCAGATTCAATGGACAGCACAGTGCTGGCCAACACATTTTAAATGGAGTTTTGATGTAGGACAATTCGTATAACTTTGTGATAGGAAATTCAGTCCTTATACTCACTGAATTTTCCCTTGAAATGCTTCTTTTAAGCATTGTGGAAATAGCAAACTGTTAACTGAGCTTGGGAGAGGGAAAGATGGCTTGACTGTTGGCAGTCCAATCTGGTTGGTGACCTGTGGCAAGTCCTGCCCCTCTGCATCATCTTGCTTTCCATGTTATTGTCCCAGCTAGAGGACTCTAGGTCCCGCTGTCTTAGGTAAACCTCTGAAAGACTGATGAAAGATTAAGGGGAGTGTTTGGAAAGGGTCCCTGCAGACTTTGTGCTGGGTACAAAGAATACTGTCTTTGAAGATGGCTGGATGAATTTCCAGCAATTCAGGCAACTGCATATAATAACGATACTACAAGGAGGAAAGCTTGCTGCTGCCGAAGCCGCAGGGAATCAGTACTTTAAGATGGTCACCATGGACACCATGGACCTACATGCACCTGCCGGAATGCAGAAAAATAATA
Source organism: Carlito syrichta (assembly GCF_000164805.1). Taxonomy (NCBI): domain Eukaryota; kingdom Metazoa; phylum Chordata; class Mammalia; order Primates; family Tarsiidae; genus Carlito; species Carlito syrichta. The sequence continues at coordinate 902,746 of NW_007259849.1, forward strand.
ATGACCTTGTTAACTGTGAGGGGGACATCTGGGTGTGGTGGGGGAGGGGTGTCCAGGGACAGGGCTAGACAAAGAACATTAATATTATGGACTAGGCACCAGATACTGGGTTAGGGGCTTCATACACAGTTTTATTATTTTAATGTTCATAGCCAGGAGAGGTTAGTTTCATTCTTATTTTGCAGACGAAGAAACTAAGACTTCAAGCGATCAAGTAGATTTCTCAAGGTTTTAGACAAGACATGGTGGAGCTAAGAGTCAAACTTCTTTCTACGGTCAAGCTGTTTTTAGCAGTCTGTTTACAGCGCTGTTAGTTACTTGTTTGGAATACTCTCTCCTGGGGACGCCGTGTCCTCAGGAGGCAGCTGACAGACCAGAAGTTGCTATGGTGGATGTAAGGATCTTTCCATCAGGCTGGTACAAAGTGAAGAAGCTGTCTTTAGTCTGAAGAGGTGCCTGTTTTTTATCAGAAGAATAGCCTGTCCTGTACACAATGGGGAATGACTGTCAAAATCACATTTGTTATAGTTCCTTTTTCTAGAATTTTGTAGAGATCATGACCCTTCTGTTATGACATCCTTTCTTCCTTGGCCACGTTGAAATATACTTGATTATGTTACAACATACTTTAGTTCGTTTGAATTCCAGGGATTCTGATTCTCACTTTTACTAACATGTTTTTGTTTTTTTTTATAATCAATATTTTTTATTATGATTTTGTGGGTACTAACATGTTTTTAAAACCTCTAACGTGAACTACAAATTCATTTATTTATCCAAATTTGTTGAGCACTTACTTTATTGAGCCTGACACAGGGAATAAGAAAATGGAAACCTTGTCTCTCTCCGTATGAGGCAGATGCATAAACACATGAAATGTAATGTGCCAAAATGTCACAATGTTTAAAGTGCTATGCAGATAGCTACTTTCACTTGACTGGTTTTTCATTCATTAAAAAAAAGAGAGTTCCCACTAACTGTAAGGCCCTGTTTTAGGTACTGGGAAAACCAAGAGGAGTTTATTGCGGGGGATAGACAAATAACGAGGTAAGTTATATGGTACAAAGAGGGTAAATATCTATAACAGATAAGGACAATTTTTGGTAGGCCTATTACTATTGATCCGCAGAGAAGTAAATTAGTTAATGCTTCACCTGGAACAGAGCAAGCACTCAATAAATAAATGGTAGGTTTTGTTGTTGTTAGTATTACTATCATCATATTGTTGTTGGTAAATAAACATTTGGTCAATTAATTTGGATTTTTTTCTTATAAAACATAACATTTGGGCAATGTTGATATTTCTCCATTTTACAGAGGGGATCTGCATACTATGTTGTTTAAGTGGCTCCACTGTACAATGATTTGGAATAGAGATACAAATATTAAGCAGAGACACTCTAGCTCCTAACATCTCCCTCTAGCTGTCAGCCTCGGAACCCATAAGCTGGCAATTAGTCTGGTCTCTTGGCCTCAACACAAGACTAATTCTGACTCTACCTCCAACCCCTATGACCCAATCCTTAAAACATCTGACATTATCTTAGGATCTTCTCCCTCCCCATCTCTCTACACTCTGTAAGTTGCCAGGCCCTCGTGGCCAGTGCTTCTCACTTTACAGTGCATTCAGATCACCCAGGGCTCTTGGCAAAATGCAGATTCTGATTCAGTAAGGGTCTGGGTGGGGCCTGAGTTCTGCATTTCATTTTTTTTTTTTTTTTTTTGAGTTTGGAGTCTCACTCTGTCGCCCAGACTGGAGTGCAGTGGCTGCTCCCGGCCACCGCAGCCTCGACCTGCTGGGCTCTGGCGATCCTTCCGCCTCAGCCTTCCAAGTAGCTGGAACTACAGGCGCGTGCTACCATGCCCGGCTAATTTTTTTTTATTTATTGTAGAGAGGAGGGCTCGCCAAGTTGCCCAGACTGATCTCGAACCCACGGGCTCAGGCAATCCACTCACCTCTGCCTCCCAAGGCATGGGATTACAGGCTGAGCCACCGAGCCCGGCTAGGTTCTGCATTTCTAACAAGCTTGCAGGTGCTGCTGGTTCCTAGGCCACACTTTGAGTAGCAAGTAGATTACAGCTCCAAAGTGTCTCTTTCCATACCTTCCTTTCTGTTGCCCCTGCCACCTCCAGCTCAGGCCAGGCTTACTTCTCTGGAGAAGGATTCTGGACCAGGCTTCAGCCTCCTAAGTGGTCTCCCCAACTAGAGCCTCTTTCCACCCTATGCTACGTGCATCTGCTAAATTAATCTTCCTAAAATTTGACTTCCCCCATGTGACTTCCCTGCTGAAACTGGACACAAGTTTCTCCAATGGAAGTAAAGACTCGCTGAGATTTATCCTTGGCTTAATCGGTGAGAACTCTCTGGATTCCTATTGATTTATTCTACTCTTTATCTCCATTGCTTCTTTGCTTTGAGGACTCTAAGGATACTCTTCATTCCCTGATGCTCCTTCCTGCTTCCAACTGTGGTCTTAATCTCCCCTTCCTTCAGCACCCAAATCCTCTCTCTCCTTCAAGGCATGGGTACCCACTACTACAACTGGAAATCATCTCTCCTACCTCAAAACTGCCGTAGCTCTTTGCCTAAATGTGATTATTTATGTACACTTTTATCTCCCCTTGTGGGCCATAAGCTCCATCATCGCTCAGTAAGCCCCACAACACTCTCTCAGTGTCCTGCTCCCAGCAAGCCCTCAATTAATTCATCCCAGGTGCCTGAAAGATCTATTTCCTGGTTCCTTTTAATGGGTCTCTGTTCTATTTGCATTATTTATGTTCCTGTTTGGGATGTGTTTTAACATTATAAACCACCTCAAATCCTTTTTGGAAATTGGTGAGCCATAAATCATAAATAATCAGCTGCAAGAGTGGACTCAGGAAATGTTTGTTAAATGAATAAATGGGTGCTTTCTTCGAGGCTGAATAAAGAGTAGATGCTCTCTGCTCTTCCCACTCCATCCTGTATCAGGGCCCTTTGCTAGTCCTTCCCTCTGAAAGATCTTCCTGCAGCTCTTTGGAATCCTGCTCAACTCTAAGGTGAGCTCCAGCTAGAACCTCCCCCTAGACACTGCGGTTCTGTGGCATTCTGTTTAATATCGTCCACTGAACTGTGAACTTCTTCACATCGGGGACATATTCTCTGCATGCCTGCATCGCTCAAGTTGCCAGCACAGCCCTGGCTGCACATCAAAATGCTCTGTGCTGCCCCGCACATATTCGGAGCCCAAAGCCCCAGATCACATATCCTGCCTACTGAATCAGGTGGTTCTCAAAGTTGAGTGAATATGCATTATTAGCATCTGGAGGGCCTGTGAGGATACAGATTACTGAAACCCACCCCCAGAAAGTCTAGGACCAAGAATTTGCATGTGTAACAAATCTCCAGATGATGGTGATGCTGGTCCAAAAACTACTCTTGGACCGCTACAGAGGACCACTATACTGGAGAGAGAGACTCAGGAAAAAAAAAATTGGTGCTTCTCACATGCAGGCTGAGCGTGACTGGTTTAGTGCATGGTAAGGGCTTGATAAATATTTAACAGGTTATGTTATTTGCTCCATCTATCTTAGTTCTACCTCCTCAAATTGATTAAAAGTAACTTGTGGTTAGAGAACAAGCCTTAGAGTACTGCTCTTGCATATCTCATTGGGCAGCGCCCAGTGCTGGGCACTGAGTAAGCACCCAGTACATACCTTTAGACAGTAGCTGCCTTTCCTACCCCTTTCCAGTATTGTTGTCACAGGAAAGCCAAGGAAACCCAATGCTGCCTGTTTCAATCAATAACTAGGAGAGCAAGCTCCTTGTCGACTTCTTTGAAGCATGCATCCTGATATGATTACAGTGAAAGAGCCTTCAAAAGGAAGAGAACTGAACTAAGACCAAGTCATTCTATGCACCGTAGAAAATAAATAAATCGAAGACTTATCTCTAACCTGAGCCATCACGCATAATTCCACATATTTCAACCTCTGTTCCCAAGGTTCTCATGTTGTGTATCTGTGGCGCTCTCTGATTTTCCCTTGAAATTAACATTGTTCCTGTGAGCCAGCATTTAGAGAATCATTAAAAAGTGCAGAGAAGATTCTCAGCAAAATATGGTTCCAAGGACTGTTTCCAAAATGTCAGCATTCATTTACCTTCTTAGGAAAAACTTCAGGTTGTAGTTGGAGTATTGAAATAAATTCTTGACCAGGCATGGTGAACTCACATCTGTGATCCCAGCACTTTGGGAGGCCAAGGCGGGAGGATTGCTTGAGCCCAGAAATTCAAGACTAACCTGGGTAACATAACAAAACCTTATCTCTACAAAAAATTTTAAAAATTAACTGAGTGTGGTGGCGTGTGCCTCTACTCACAGTTACTAGGGATGCTGAGTTAGAAGGATCACCTGAGCCCAGGTGGTAGAGGCTGTGGTAAGCCATGATCATGCCACTGCACTCTAGCCTTGGTGACAGAGTGAGACCCCCCAACTCTAAATAAATGCATAAATACATAAATAAATAAATATTGATGCAGCACACCAGTGTTAAGCATTGGTTGACTCTATCCAGCAAGCAGCATATCCTGTGCTGTCATTCAGATGTTACCCACACTCAATCGCTCCCACACCTGCCTGGGGGGATATCATTGGCATAATTGGCTGCCTTGCAGCCTGGGGCCCACAGGAGACAGGAGGAGACAGGAGGAGACACGTTTACCTTTCTCACCACTGCCTCTCTGTTTCTTTCTACACCTTCCTGTAATGTGCAGGCTAGCCCCATGGCGGGACCTTGCAGCTTCGTCTTCACAGTGGCCTGCAGGCTCCCACGTGGGCTAATTTAGTACTCCGATATGAGCACATTCTGGAAGGTACACAGCTGATGCTAACCTTCCCACTGAAAGTAACTATTAAATAATTTCTGGGAGATATTGGGTTTTTGCTAGGCTTTACAGACGTTGTTTTAAGTATATATATATATATTTATAATGCATACACATCCACATTTAAGCACATTCATCTCTTTAATGCTTTGACAGATCTTTGGCCTTTGCCACATTTTCCAAATGTCTTAGATCCAGGCCTGCATAGCAACTACTTCATGAACTTCTTCTTTTTTTTTTTTTGAGTCAGAGTCTCATTCTGTCGCCCAGGCTGGAGTGCAGTGCCACGCTCATGACCACTACAGCCTCAATCCGCTGGGCTCAGGTGATTCTTTTGCCCCAGCCTTCCAAGTATCTGGAATTACAGGCAAGCACCACCATGTCTGACTAATTTTTTGATTTATTGTAGAGATGAGGTCTTGCCAAGTCGTCCAGGCTGATCTCGAACCCGTGGGCTCAGGCAATCCTCTCACCTCAGCCTCTCAAAGTGCTGGGATTATAGGTGTGAGCCACTGCGCCCAGCCATTCATGAACTTAAGGGAAAACGACTATCTTGTTTGACTCCCCAGGGCCTAGCACAATACCTGGCACATAAAGGGGGTTAAGTGAATTAGACATAGAATAGCAATAGTCATGGCTAAAACTCACTGAACACTTAATCTGTGCCACACACTGCAAAGCCCTTTATCCAATTATCATATTTAATCCTAGTAAACTACCACCCACTGCACTATGCATACTAGCACCACACTCTGTAAATGAAAACAACCCAGGGCTCAGAGGTGTGAAGTAACTTGCCCAAATTCAACAGCCAGTCAGCTTCTTCCCTGAAGAAGTGATAAAGCAGATTTTGAACCCAGGTCTGTCTGGTTCCAAAGCCTCCATGTTTAATCCAGCACAACATAAGGACAACAGTTGAACTCACCCTGATTTTAAGGACTGTAAATATTCGGATAGTCTATTGTATTGACTTTGTGAGTTATTACAAAACTAAAATAATCCACTCCACAGCATGACAAACAGTAGGCCAGGCACAGTGGCTTACATCTATAATTCCAGCACTTTGGGAAGCTGAGGTGAGAGGATTGCCTGAGCCTACGGGTTCAAGACCAGCCTAGGCAACTTGGCAAGACCTCATCTCTACAATCAAAAATTTAGCCAGCCGGGCTCGGTGGCTCAGCCTGTAATCCCACGCCTTTGGGAGGCTGAGGTGAGTGGATTGCCTGAGCCCGTGGGTTCAAGACCTGCCTGGGCAACTTGGCGAGACCTCATCTCTACAATAAATCCAAAAAATTAACCGGGCGTGGTAGCACGCGCCTGTAGTTCCAGCTACTTGGAAGGCTGAGGCGGAAGGATCGCTGGAGACCAGCAGGTCGAGGTTGTGGTGGCCGGGAGCGGCCACTGCACTTCAGCCTGGGCGACAGAGTGAGACTCCAACTCAAAAAAAAAAAAAGAAAAAAAAAATTTAGCCGGGCATGATGCCTCATGCTTGTAGTTCCAGTTACTTAGAAGGCTGAGGCAGAAGGATCACCTGAGCCCAGCAGATCGAAGCTGCGGTGGCCAGCACTACACTCCAGTCTGGGTTACAGAGTGAGACTCCAACTCAAAAAAGAAAACGAGCAGTACCCTTTAAAAGAGGGAGACAGTGAGGCCCAGCTAGGCAAGTGGGTCCCCCAGGGCTGCAAGGCCATCAGGCCAGGGCAGCACAGTCCCTGGAGTCTTTGAGTCTGATTTCTAGCAGTAAGATTGACATTCAAACCTTCCACAGAGCCTGAATTCTCTATTACTTGTTCTTACTTGTGAATATGTAGACTTCTCCAGGAGAGAAGCATTTTCAATATTGCAGCATTATAATATCCAAGTATACTGAGAGTTAGCTGAATAACTCATAAAAGGGATTGCTTTCTCTGATTGATGGGATGGTAGACTATAATTGGAAGGGCACTTAGAGGCTGAGAAGCAGTACGTGACTTGCCTAAGATCCCAGTGTGGACCAGTGGTCGATATTAAAACGCCAATCTAACCCTGCAGGCAGGTGCTTTTCATTATACCAGCTTCCTAATAAAGGCTTGCTGGGCATTAGAGTATGCGGGAAGCAGTGTAGAGTACTTTTTAGGTGAACTGAGTGATCTCTGTGAAGGCCTGGGAGATCAAACCTGGGAGGTTTTGTGCAAGAGGGACCAGGTTAGAAGGAGCAGGAAAAAATTAATTTAATAATTCTTTATTATTATGCCTATAATCCCAGCACTTTGGGAGGCCAAGGCAAGAGGATTGCCTGATCCCAGGGGTTCAAGACCAGCCTGGGCAACTTGGCAAGACCTCATCTCTACAATAAATCAAAAAATTAGCCACATGTGGTGGTGCATGCCTGTAGTTCCAGCTACTTGAAAGGTTGAGGCAGAAGGATCGCCTGAGCCCAGGAGGTCGAGGCTGTGGTGGCTGTGAATGTGTCACCGCACTCCAGCCTGGGTGACAGAGTGAGATTCCAACTCAAAATAATAATAATTATTTATTATTAATGACTGTGGGGAGGACAATGGCGCAGTATTGAGTTGGTGCCAAGATATGAGATCTGACAATTAAGTTCGCAAACTCATCCTAGAAAAAGTGCTACATACCTCATGGCTGAATATCACTATGGTCACCTTCAGTGTACTCTCCTTGAGAAGCTATGCACCAATGACAGTAGCTAGTCCACCTGCCAAAGTAGTTTTGTAACTCTTTTTCTGGAATGGCCACCAGAGCTGGCATCATATTACCCTTGATATCCTGAATGTCATCAACGTTTCCCTTATCTTTGGGTAAAGGAAAAAGTCATTGGGGCCAGATCAGGTGAGTAGGAAGAGTGTTCCAATACAGTTATTTGTTTACTGGCTAAAAACTCCTCCCTCACGGGCAGTGCTGTGTGAGCTGGTGCATTGTTATGATGCAAGTGTTCCTTCAGGGCCATTTTTGCACACACCTTTCTCATGCCAAGATTTTCAGTTAAAAATTTCCTGTTTCCCCTTAAGATATGAGCAAGAAAAAAAAATTTTCCTGTTTCTATACTTACCTGGTAGGGAAGATAACATGATCACAAAGGTGGTTTTCCTAGGGTGAGCTTATCCATGGCACTCTGGATGTGCTGACTCCTGTGATTTTGTCAAATGTGGGAAATTCGACTGCACAATTTGTGGTAGTGGGGGACTGCGTTCACACTCTCCCTTGGTGTAAAGAAAAAAGAAAAGAAAAAAAATTTTCTGTTTCTTTGTCAATGTTTATTTGGTCTGCTGTGCTTCTCACAGTCAGCCGGCAATGTTGACACACAATTAGACAAATTTTTGCAATGTTTTTGTCAATTCTGCTCAATATTGGCTGTCCTGACCTCTCTTCATCAGTGATGCTTTCTCTCCCCTCAGAAAGATGTTTAATTCATTTGTACACTGCCATTTTCTTCATAAAACTAGCCCTATAAACTTGGACTAGCATGTCTCTGATTTCACTTCCAAACTCTTGCCAAGTTTAACAAGAAATTTAATGTTTGTTTGTTGCTCTAATTCAAGCTCTGACATTCTCATGACAGCACACAAAAACATGCAACAACAATAATGAATGCCACTCAGCAAGACACTACCACACATCGACACAAACACAGCTGTGAGACTGATACACCAAGGTTATGAAACCTTACTGAGTTGTTTGTAAGTACTGCCAATGTAAGCGCACAGTGGCAAGTTCGTGAACTTAATTGCCATACCCCATATGACCTGAAAAAAGGAGATAGTTTCCCATTTCTCTCCCAGTGCTGGAAAACAATTGAACAACCTACACTTAAAATCCAAAGACCAGCATTCCAGCATCTTCTCCATCACATACATGCCATGAACACTTGGGCAGGTGACTCAACCTTTGGGCCCTCACTTCTTTTTTTATTCCTGATATAAAGAGGTTGTCCTAAGTGACTTCTAAGATATTCTAGCTCTAACATTCTAGGCTTCTCCTGGACTAGCATTACTTAAGGCTAGGTCTGATGTTCTAAAGCTACTCAGAATATTCTATCCTGCTGTGGCTATACTGTGGCAATCACCTCTCCAAGCTCCTCTGAATTTTGTTTTGGAATGGCAGAGCCAGCTGATAAATTAGCCCCCAGGTTTGTGTTTGTTTGTTTCTGAGTCAGAGTCTCACTTTCTTTCTCAGGCTGGAGTATAGTGGCAGGATCATAGCTCACCACAGCCTTGAACTTCTGGGCTCAGGCCACCCTTCTGCCTCAGCCTCCTGAGTAGCTGGGACTACAGGCGCATGTCACCACACCCAGCTAACTTTTTGATTTTTTTTTGTAGAGATGAGTTCTTTCTATGTTGCCTAGACTGGTCTTAAAACTCCCGGGCTCAAGCAATCCTCTCGCCTCAGCCTTCTGAGTAGCCGGGACTACAGGAGACAAAGCGTCACTGATGAAGAGAGGTCAGGACAGCCATTAATTAGTCTGCTATGTCTGACTAATTATTACAAAATTTTTGTAGAGAGATCTCACTATGTTGCCCAGACTTGCTATGTTGCCCAGGCTGGTCTCAAACTCCTGGACTCAAGCAATCCTCCACCCCAGCCTCCCAAAATGCTAGATGTAAGCCACCACGCCCAGCATGCCCCAGCTTCTTAACCTCTGTGATTCCTCCATTTTCCTGCAAGTAAGTGTATCCCTCAGTGTTTCTGGTCCTAAAGCTGTTAAACATCAATTAAACCAAAAGGTCATCAGCCTCAGCCATTTAATATAAATTTTAACTAAAACAATTGGTTAGCAAAGTAAAAGGCAGAGTCTTTAAAAGAAGGTATACAGTGGTAATACCCATGGAAGTTGTCTCTGCAGTCATATACACTACTGCTGGGGAAACTTAGCAAAGCTTTTGGGAGAAAGTTTGTATGAGAAATCATTTTTATCTGTGGGATGGAACATAGCTGGGCATGTCGCCACTGCATTTCTTCACCATTTTTTATAGCTGGAAAGACATCTCCATCCCACAGGTAAAGTCTCACAAATGATGCTTCCTTCTTCCAGTTATACAAAATGGCTATGGAGTTTACTGCCTTGGGACAAATGGCCCTCTCCCTTACTTCTTCCTTCAGTTATCTACTACTGCATAAAAAATTTCTTTCTCAACTTAGTGGTTTAAAACAGCAAACATTGATTATTTCACCATTTCTGTGGATCAGAGACAGCTTAGCCAGGTGGTTCTGGCTCAAGTTCATTCCTGAGTTTGTAGTCAAGTGGGGCTTCACCCATCTGAAAGCTTGGTTGGGGCTAAAGGATCTACTTCTGTATGCATCTGCTCAGGCAAACAGAAAATGATACAGGCTGGGTGACTCAAACAACAGACATTTACTTTCTGGAAGCTAAAATTCATGGTCAAGATGACAACAAACTCAGTGTCTGGTGAGGGCTGTCTTTCTGGTTTGCTGACAGTTGTCTTCTTGCTGTATCTTAACATGGCCTTTTCTTGGTGCATATGCATGGGGAGAGAGTAAGAGTGAAAGCTCTCTGTGTCTCTCTCTCTTTTTTTTTCATCAGGAAATTTGCTTATGTTTATTGACTGGAAAATTTCTACCATCTGTCATCTCTTCTTATAAGAATTCTAACCCTATTTGATCAGGGCCCCACCCTTATGCCCTCATTTAATCTTATTTACTTTCTTAGAGGTCCCACCTCCAAATACAGCCACACTAGGGTTAGGGGTTCAACATATTAATTTGGGGATGGGTGGGCATAAGCACTCAGTCCATCACAACATCCAAGATGGAACATTTACCTAGTGTTGGTTGTTGGCAGGAGGCCTCAGTTTCTTCTTGTGTGGGCCTCTCTATAGGCTGCTTTATCATACTCATACTGTATGCCTAGCTTCCTCCAGAAAGCAATCTAAAAGAGCAGGGTAGAAGCCACAATGCATCTTATGACTGAGCCTCAGAAATCACACACTATCATTTCTGCAAAGTCCTTCTAGTTACACAGTTCAGTCTTATTCAGTGTAGGGACTATTCAAGGACATGAGTACCAGCAAGCAAGAGTCATTGGGGCTAGCTACCATATCCCTGGATGAAAAGACAATATGATATTGGAAAAAGAACATGCTTTGAAAACTAGTAGACCTGGAACTAGAGTAAAATACAAGCTCTGCCATGTGTAAGCTATGTAGAACTAACCCTTCAAACCCGTTTCTCCATATTAAGTGAGAGAATGGATTTGCTGTGTCACAAATACTGGTCACTAGTAAATATTCTTTCCATCTCCCAGCCTTCCTTAGTCCCTTATCACCTTGCTATTCCTACCTTCAGTGTCTGCCCAAGCTTCACATACATGCCTTGTACAATGATAATCCAAGACAAGAATTCTAGAATGTCAGAATTACAAGGGACATCTATATCATCTATCCTAATAGTTCCCAACTTGTTAACCACCAAAGCTCTTTCTATTGTTTTCTTCTTAATGAGACCAATATTTTGAAATACTTTTGACTGCCCAAAAATTTACAGTAGCTACATATTTCAGCTCCCAATATATTCATCAAAGGCATACATAACTGCTCATCAGAACTTCTGATCAGTTAGTGATCATCAGTGCTTCCATGATGAATTATGGTGAAAAGTATTTCGGTGAAAAGTAAAACAGGGCTGAGTTGAGTGGATTGCCTGAGCCCGCGGGTTCGAGATCCGACTGGGCAACTTGGCGAGACCTCATCTCTACAATAAATCAAAATGAGCCGGGCGTGGTAGCGCACGCCTGTAGTTCCAGCTACTTGGAAGGCTGAGGCATAAGGATCGCCAGAGGTCAGCAGGTCGAGGCTGCGGTGGCCAGGAGTGGCCACTGCACTCCAGTCTGGGCGACAGAGTGAGACTCCAACTCAAAAAAAAAAAAAAGAAAAAAAGAAAAGTGCAACAGTTATTATTTTAGGGGTCCAGAAAGATGAGAGAGATTTATCCAAGGTCAGTCAGATTAATGATAGAACTAGGACTCAATCCTGGACCTCCTGATTCTAAACCAATGATCATTTCCTAATTCTAAATGGTCACCTAACTAATATGACATGATGTGCCATGCTATATTTCATAATATCTGACATAAGAAATCTAAGTTCTACTGGGCTCGGTGGCTCAGCCTGTAATCCTGCGCTTTGGGAGGCTGAGGTGAGTGGATTGCCTGAGCCCGCGGGTTCAAGACCCGCCTGGGCAACTTGGCAAGACCTCATCTCTATAGTAAATCAAAAATCAGCCGGGCATGGTAGCGCATGCCTATAATTCCGGCTACTAGGAAGGCTGAGGCGGAAGGATCGCCGGAGCCCAGCAGGTCGAGGCTGCAGTGGCCGGGAGTGACCACTACACTCCAGCCTGGGCAACAGAGTGAGAATCCAACTCAAAAAAAAAAAAGAAATCTAAGTTCCTTCTAATCTAACATTGTAAAACTTCAGGATAAACTATCTGCTTTCTCAAGGCCCTATTTACATGCCTAGCACAAATGGGCAAGACCTCCACACCCACAAATGTGGGCCCATAAATACCTCAGAACAGGCCATTACCTATGTGGCCTCCATGTAGGTCTGTCCAACCAGCCAATATGCCTATAACTTCTGTGGCTTTTTAATCAAAGTTGTAGGACAGGGGCAACCTCTAGTCACAAAGAGAAAGCAACTTCTCACTAACTAATAGAAGTCAGAATGGGGCATAAGGTTGGGGTGAGCCTACCTGTGTGGATGAGTGGGTAAGAGAGGGCACGATTTGGCATAGACTCTGTTTTGCCATGGAGACCAGAGCTGAGAGGGATGAGCGCTCCATATTCATATTGGGGTGGGTTATTGGCCTCATTTTCGGAGCCAGAACATCAGCATTATGACAGGTGTCTACTCCCAATGCCTTCTCTGAAGGGAAACAAAAATAACCAAAAGTAACATTAGAGAATTAAAGGGGACTCTCTTCAGCCTAGAGGTGGAAAAAATGACTATGAGCAAGTTAACTGGGCCAGTTATTTAAAAACCAGTACTTCACAAGTGTTTTAATATTCTTTATGTGTATGAGGAGGGTCCCACCTCCCATTAGTTCATAGTAAGCTTCCTTTTGAATGTTGCAGCCCACTTCAGCTGTATTAAGAGACACAAAGAAAGAGGATTTTGTATTTTCCATCCATGCAAAATTGTAAGCAAACAGGTAAATCTCTAGGGACAGATGTGGCCATGGCAATAGGACTCAAAGGAAAGAAGCTGGCAGGAGAGAAAAGGAAGTTCAGAGAAAAAAGATCAGATAAAAGTTTTCAGCTGAGCCCTCCCCCTTGGAGAGAAAATATGTGAATCTCGTATTTGCTTAGACCCTGGAAGCTGTTCTGTGCCTGCAGGAGAGGAGAGGAGTTCAGTGTTCCAGACGACTGGCAAGCTTGAATGTCAGTGTTGCTGCAATGCAAGCCCTGAAACCTTGGGAGCTCCATCAGCAGTGGTCCAGAGAGATGCTGTAATGTCAATTACATTTAATGTCACTGCTCTGTATTCTCTCAGCCAGATGTGTTCCATGGCAAGAGATTTTGTTTTCTAAAGAAAACCTTTAGAAAACAAACAAACATCCTCAATGAGCTGCCTTCGAGGGCAATCTGTATCAGCCAGTGGCTGAACCACTTTTTTCAACGTGCTTCTCCCCCTCCGGGTACTTCTTATACAGCCTCTGTGCTCAAGGTCCTTCACTAGGCACTGCTGAGTATGCTTGGGTCACATATGCTACACAACCAGAAAAGATAAAGATACAGAGACCAATATGGAGGCAAAGGGAAAACATGACAAGATACTTGGCAAATATTTCCCTAATTTGAGCTTTGGAGCAAATGAAAAATGGTTGCCCTTGAGGGGTGTATTTGTTTGCTCAGGCTGCTATAACAAAGTACCACAGACTGGGTGACTTAACAGAGATTTATTTGCTTATAATTCTGGAAGCTAGAAGTCTGAGGCTGTTAGTGGGGTTGGTTTCTTCTGAGGCCTCTCTTCGTGGCTTTCAATGGCTTTCTTTTCCCTGTGTCTTCATATGGGCTTCTCTCTGCTCCTATTTGTGTCCTATTCTCTTCCTATAAGGGCAACAGTCATATTAAATTAGGGCTTCACCCTAATGACCTCGTTTTAACTTTTAAAAGATCCTATCTCCAAATACAGACACATTTTGAGGTACTGGGATTTAGGACATGTAAATTTTGGGGTGATGCAATTCACATGCCTGTACTGGTGGAATTCAATTTAGAGGAGGAAACTTTTCCCACACATGTGAAAAGTCATGTATATCTATCAACAAGGCTGCTGTGCTACACACCAGGTGTGTGAGACTACGGGAGGAAACTCAGGAGATGGAGAGATTGTCAAGAGCCAGAGTGGTCTGGAGAAAGCTGTACTGAAGAGATGGGAATGGAGTTAACTAGAAAGATCTACATGAGGGTAGAGAGAGGAAAAGGGTAGAAGAGAGAACATGCCAAGTGCGAGGACCAGTATGGAAAATGTTCAGATATGGCTCTAAAGATTACACACTCAGGCTGGGCATGGTGACTCAGGCCCGGTGTGGTGACTCACGCCTATAATCCCAGCACTGTGGGAAGCCAATGTGAGAGGACTGTCTGAGCTCATAGGTTCAAGGCCAGCCTGGGCAACTTGACGAGACCTCATTTCTACAATAAAATAAAATAAAAAAATTAGTGGGACGTGGTGGTATATGCCTGTAGTGCCAGCTACATGGAAGGCTGAGGCATAAGGATCACCTGAGCCTAGCAGGTCAAGGCTGCAGTGGCCGTGAGTGTGCCACTGCACTCCAATCTGAGCAACAGAGTGGGACTCCAACTAAAAAAAAAAAAAAGGACATGCTCAGAGGATGTTGAATAGATCAACCTTGTAAGACTGGAGCATGCATTTTATGGAAGAGGAGAAGAGCTTGTGAAAGTGAGCTGAAACTACTATGGAGGACTGGACTGCAGATCGACATTCCCCTGCTGAACACTTTCAAGCTCAGTAGTGAACATAACAATAATAACATACGTGTATGGCCCCTTACAATTAAGATTTTTTCATAAACATCATCTCATTTTCACCACTACAAATACTCAACAAAATCATCAGGGCATCATTTGAACCACTCTATAATGATTTTTATAGGGAATTGAGGAGGCGAGAGTTTAAGTTGCTTACCCAACAGATTTAAGGCTATGATAAGAACTGTGCTATAGGCAAACTCATCTGACAGGCTTGTGAAGAATGCTCTGGAGAGGGAAGAGACAGGAGACAGGAAGCTATTTGCAATGAGCACAGGAGTGAAGTGCTAAAAGCCTCAGTTAGGGGAGTGGTACTAGAATGAAAAAATTTCAACACACATAAGATGTTGGCTTTGATTAATAAACATGCTAAAAATAAGAATGCTATGAAAAAAGCAAAATGCCCCTGAGAAGGGCAACACATTTGGTTCCTATCAGACTTCATATCTCTCAGCATGGTCAGATTCTTCCCTGACTTTGTTAAGTAGGACCAGGGAGAAAGCATGTGCTGCTCTATTCCCAAACTAATATACTAAGTGTCTCCTATAGGCACTTAGTATATTGCACTGTAATTATATATTCATACATCTGTCTCCCTCGCTAGAGTATGACTTCTTCTACTGGAAAAGTGACAGGACAGTATTTTATTCATTTTTGTATGCCTAATACCTAACTAAGTGCTTTAGTAGTTAGAAGCTCAGTAAACACCTTTAGAGTGAATGAAGAGTGAATGAATGGTGGGGACACCAACGCTGGAAAGAAAAAAAAGCATAAAATCATTGGCTTAGGACTTTGAGGACAAGTGCCAGTGGCTTTACTGGTGTTCCCAGGGTAGCTTCATGAGGAGTCAGGTAAATCCAACCTAAAAGACATCTCTACAAGACCAAGAAACTTAAAGTAAGTGATTGTGACCACCAGGTCACTGCAGGTGGCAGCCTTTTTCATATGCAGATGTCATCATACAGAGCTGCTGGGGAAATGGCAAAGAGGACCTGAAATTACTTGTTCCTCAGTATTAGTTTTTAGGCAGAAACCAATGGTTCTTTCTCCATGACCTTGCCCTGTTAGTGCTCCAGAGGTCTTTTCCCATAAGCTCCCAGATGGTGCACCCAACCTCCTTCTTTCTGCTGTCCCCTCACTGCATCACTGCCTGGCACATCCCAGAGGCCCCAAAACACCTACTGAATGAACAAGTCTAGTAGTATCAGAAAGGTGATGAGATAAGACGGAAAGACCTGAAAACCTCAGGCTGACTTGATTGTCCTCTTAACTTGTCTATCAAGACGTCCGGGTGGCCTGGAGTCACTTGACCTGCTGTACTCTTGTTCCCCTGGGATAGAAGTGTGATCAGGGGTTACTGAATCTGTTTGTTTGAATAAGTATTATGAGAGCTATAAAGACAGGTAACAGACAGTCCTTGCCTTCCAGGATTTATTCCTTCCATGGGGAGAAAGATGGTTAGCATTCCTGGTTAGTGTTGCATTTGGCCTATGCCCCTTCTATACTGAACAAATCCCATTCTTATGCATACAGCAGAAGTGCAAAGATTTTGAGAAGCTAAACGCTACTTTCTTATCATGGATCAGTGGGCTCTTCAGGGGGATATAATGTGGCTTGTATTTCATACCCAGCTCTTCTAGTGGTAATTTAGACAACTGCTTCCTGAAAATTAGGGTCCCTTATGTTTTGCCCACCTCTAACCATATCCCAGGCCACCTTCTCTTGTTTGAGTACATGGTTTGACTATAAAATATAGTCAATGGAAATAAAATATAAATTCTTGTCTTCAAAAGCAGTGAGTGAATGCTGTATAAGGATACAGCCATGATAGGGTAGAAGTGGCGTTTTATGTGCTCTTTTAAAAAGGGCTGATGTTTTGAGAAGCTGAGACATCATGCATATCCTAAACCTCAGTCTCTGTAGAATCCAACATAGGGAGTAAGTTGGCAAGGGAGAAGTCTTGCTAATATGTATTTGTCAGTATTGACTAGAACCAACCTGAACCATGCAGCTAGTTGGCTCTCTTCCCACTGTAAATGTCAGGGAGGTAAATATGGGCTTCTTGGGATAAGGGCAGTTCAGGGGATTTGGCATTCAGACTTGGAATTCTTCAATAGATTTGCTGAGTTCTTAGAAGGTCTGAAGTCTGGGGGTGAAGATGCCTACTGTTCCATTTTGGGCACTCATTACCCTTCCTACCTGCTAAGCCAAGTCAAGAGATGATCTGTGGCTATTATGAGACAGATGGAAAGTAGAACAGGAAGCAACTCATTTTATGAACATGTAAATTTAGGATGCTCCTATTTATGGGGTAAAATCTTCCTTATTCTCTAGCCACAAGCAGTCATGTCCTTACATGCTAAGCTTTAAGCTGCCAAAATTGCAGACCACTGGTGCTCTTTCCCTTTTCTATTCAGATTCCATCCAGATGCCCTAGTGCAGAGTTCACACAAATCTGCAGCATCATAGCATAGTGAAAACAGTATCAGCTTTGAGGTTAAATATCAACTTTGAAAGTTACTTAAAAGCGCTGCAACCCTATACATAACTGCTATATTTAAGTGGCACTTAAAACATGCCAGGTACTATTCTATGTGCCCTACTATTCTATGTGCCCTATACTAAACTTATTTAATTCTTACCACTAACTGATAGTGGTAAGAATCAGTATCTATTATTATCTTTGTTTTTTATTTTTTTGAATTGGAGTCTCACTCTGTTACCCAGGCTGGAGTGCAGTGGCATGCTCACGGCCACTGCAGCCTCTACCTGCTGGGCTCAAGTGATCCTTCCACCTCAGCCTTCCAAGTAGCCGGGACTATAGGCGTATGCCACCACACCTGGCTAATTTTTTGATTTATTGTAGAGATGAGGTCTTGCTAAGTTGCCTAGGCTGGCCTCAAACCTGTAGGCTCAGACAGTCCTCTCACCTTGGCCTCCCAAATTGCTGGGATTATAGGCATGAGCCACTGTGCCCGGCTATCCTTGTTTTTTTAGATGGGAATGCTCAGGTATAGAAAGATTGTTACTTGCCTTCAGGTAAGCTGCAGAACCAAGATTTGAATTTACACAGTCTGGCTGCAGAGTCAGTATCTTTAACCACTATATACTGCCTCCCTGTAAGGCAAGTTACATTACCACTCATTTCTTCAACAACTATTTCTTGAGCTCCTGTTATGTGCCCAGCGCTGCAAAGGATGCTGACAATGCAGTCAGGAAGGATATGGTCCTGACTCTGCAGGCACTGACAGTCTGGCAGGGGAGACATCACAATACAGATGGCTGGGCTGTAGGCATGCTGATAGTGCTATGGGAACCCAGAGAAGGGGCAGTCAAGGTTTGCTGGAGGATGTGACCTCTGAGTCTTATGGGGCCACAGGCCAGATAAAGAGGTAGAGAAGGTGCTGTAGGTAGAGGAAGTAGTGCAAAGATAGTGGTGTGACAATTCATGTGCAGAACAGGAAGCTGTTCAGTGTAGCTGGAACAGGGCACAGGAACAGCACAGTTACCCATGTATGACAGTAAAGTAGTCAGCTCTCCAGAGGATATTTTTATCATAGAGAATTTCAAGTTGAACTTGAAAAAAAGATGACATTTTAGAAAACAGGTAGTAAACAAACTGGAAGAGGTCTGGTGGTAGATTTGGAAGTCTTCAGCACCTAGGTGTGAGGAAACTTGGGAGTGATGAGAACAATAGGGGGAGTGGGGAGGGAAGATGAAAGAGAGCGAAATAAGAACATAAACAGGACATATCCATGAGGAAGAATTACCAATGACAAGGAGCGGGAAGGAGGAAATACTGGAGAAGCAGGTGCCAGGCAAGCTAAGGCCAGAATTTTAAGAATGAGAACTTGTCATAGAGCAGAGAAGTGGGGATATCTCTACTTGTAGGTGGGTCTACACATCTAACTTTACCAAGAGCAGGGTTGTGTCTGATTCATCTGTTTTCCCAAAACAGCAGACACTTAATACACAAGGAATAAAGAAATAATAAGAGGCAATTTTTTTTAGATTAGGAAATATGTTTATTTAGAAAGTAAATAAGAGAGAGAGAAGAAGGGATTCACCTCCCCAAGGTAGGGGAGGGGGCCAAAACTTAAGAAAACATGGCATGGCCATAGCTCAAAGAGCACATGGCCACACCATAGCTTAGCAAGGCAATGGCCTCAATGGCCTGGCAATGGCCAAGAGACAATATTTATTGAGTATGTACATGTGCCAAGCACTAAACACTTTGCATGGATAATCTCATTCAAGCTTCAAAATCAAGCTATTAGGTACGTGTTCTTCTTTTTAAATGGAATATTATTCAAGCTTAAAAAGGCTTTAAAAAATTCTGCAGTATGTGACAACATGGATGAACCTGTGGACATTATGCTAAGTGAAGTCAGTCAGTTGCAAAAGGACAAACACTGCATGATTCTACTTCTATGAAGTATCCAAAATAGACTCATAGAACAGAGAATAGAATGGTGGTTTTCAGGGGTGGGGTGGGGGGAGAGAAATGGGAGGTTGCTAATCAATAGGTATAAAGATTTAGTTATGCAGGATGAATAAGTTCTAGAGATCTGCTGTACAGCATGTACCTACAGTCAACAGTAATGTCCACTTTAAAATGTGTTAAGAGGTTAGAGCTCATGTTAAGTGTTCTTATCACAGTACAATAAAATGCAGTACAATTAAAAAGTACATTCTCTTCTTATTGCATTTTATAGATGAGGAAAGTGAGGCACAGAGAAGTTAAGTAACATGCTTGTAGTCACATAGCTGTTAAGTAGTAGGGCTTGACTTTAATCCCAGGCAGTCTAACTCTAGTGCCCTTGTTTGTAACCACTACATGACACCCCTTCAACAAATGAAAGATAACTGCTGAATCTATTACCCCTCTCAGGGATACCTGAATTTTAACAGAAAAAAAAAATCTTAAACCTTTATGAATGGCTAATCTGACAGAATTTTTAAGCATCACTGTTAGAACTGAAGGAAAGTGATGCTGGGGGGTATCATTGCCTCTCATCTGAGCAGGCACTCTGGATACAGCCGGCCTCGCCCTGCCCCCAACCCCTAAGCAGCATTAATGAGCAGCTGGGAGCTACCTGTGCTGGGTGCAGTCCCTGTGTGCTGGTGTCATGGATTGTCCCCTCCAGGGAGGGATACTGGTGGGAGCTGAAGAGCAGGCGGGGATATGCAAAGTGACAGGGGTCCTAGCACATTCATCAAGCTCACTAAGGCTAGGGAGTACAATGTCATTCTGCCTTACAGGATGAAGAGCACCGCTCACTCAGAATATTAAAACCATCAGCAGAGCCAGACCCACTCACAGAGCATACGCTGGCACTGTCAGTGGCAGGCAAGTAAAAGGAATGTCCTTTTACTTCAGTTTTCGGTGACTCAAACCTAGTCACAGTTACCTCAGGCAGTAGTTCTCAATCAGTGAGTCACAGCTGGTTGGCAGGAAAATAGACTGGAGCACAAAGTTAACCCTTTAATGTCATCTGGAGTAATGCGGTCCAATAGAAAATAGAGAAATGGAGACAGAATGCAAGCCTCCATGGAATTTACAATTTTCTTGTAGTCATGTCCCAAAGAGAAACAGGATAAGTTAATTGCAATATATTTTCATTTAACCCTAAATGCGCAGGTGCTCTCTCTCTCTCTCTGGAGATATATATATATATTTGTAATCAATACAAAAATTATTAACAAGATACTTTACGCTCTTTCTATCATATGAAGTCTTTGAAATCTGGGGTATATTTTATGCTTACAGTGCATCTCAATTCCAACTAGCCACATTTCAAGGGGCTATTGCCACACATGACTTAGTGGCTAATGCAGCTTTAGAGTCTGTAAGTCTGAGAAGCTGGAACAGCAGAGAAGATCATGCCCCTACCACGCAATCAGCCACCAGAATGGGGACAAACTCCATACAATCTGGGATGGAAAAGGGTCCACCAGTTGGTAACCTGAGGTTCATGTGTGATCAGCTCATATCTGCAAGGTAAAGGATACCTTTTAAAGACTGCACTTTTAAAGACTGTCAGTCTATTGCTTTATGAGACTTCTTTTCTGTCATGATGCTTACCTTGATGCCCATTTTAACTTTATTTTCCCAAAAAATCTTCATCCACAGATATTTATTTAGAGTATAGTATGCCTGAACTGTGCTAGATATTGGATCCAATAATGCCTTACATATTTTCAGTGCGTTGCAGATTACAAAGCCCTCACACACAAACCAAAGAGATGCATATATTATCTATTGCTATGTAACAAATGGCTATAAACTTAGCAGCTTGAAACAACACACACTTATCATCTCATCATTTCTGTGGATCAAGAATTCAGATACAGCTTAGGTGGATCCCCTGCTTAGAATCTCACAAAGCTGCAGTCAAGGCATCAGCCAGGGCTGAGTTCTCATCTGGAGGCTCAGCTAGGGAAGGGTGTACATCCCCACTCATGTGGTTTTGGCTGTATTAAGCTTCTTGGGATTATAGGACAAAGAATTTCAGTTCTTTGCTGGATATCAGAGGCCACTCATAGTTCCCTGTCACATGGCCCTCTCCATAGGCCAGTTCACAATACTGCAGCTTGCTTCTTCAAGATCAGAAGGAGTACTTCAAATTCCAGTCTTCTGGGAGATTGTTTCATATAATTTGTCATAATCAGCTGGGTGCGATGGCTCAGCATGTAATCCCAGCACTTTGGGAGCCCGTGGGTTTGAAACCAGCTCGGGCAACTTGGCGAGACCACGTGTCTACCATAAAAAAAATAAAAAATTAGCCAGGTGTAGTAGTGCATATCTGTAGTTCTGGCTACTTGGAAGGCTGAGGCAGAATGATCGCCGGAGTTCAACAGTTTGATGCTGGGGTGGCCGTGAGCTTGCCACTGCACTGCAACCTGGGTAACAGAGTGAGATACCAACTCAAAAAAAAAAAAATTATCATAATCATGAAAGTGACAACCCGTCATGGTGGCCATATTCTACTGGTTAGAAGCAAGTCACAGGTCCAGCCCACTCTCAAGGGCCTGTGACTACACAAAGATATGAACAGCAGGAGGTTGGGGATCATGGGGCTATCTTAGGGTATATCTGCCACAGTGGTATTATTCCTATTTAACACAGGTGGGCAGTGAGGGTCAGGGAGAATGACTGACAATAGTCATTCAGCTTTTAGGGGAAACATCCTGACTAAGGTCCATGGGTTCTGATTCTATGGTCAGTGTCGCTTCTTCTACAAAGTGACTGTGAAATATGGATCGTGCCCTTAGGCAGTTTGCCAAAAAAATTAGGGTAGGGCTAGAAATAAGATCATTCAGAACTCTCCAGTAGCCACACACAAATGAGAGGCTTGACCCAGGCAATAGGTTGTCAGGAACCTCCACTGGGTTCTTTTTTTTTTTTTTTTAATTGGAATCTCACTCTGTCACCCAGGCTGGAGTGCAGTGGCATGCTCACAGTTACTGCAGCCTCGATCTGCTGGGCTCAGGCGATCCTTCTACCTCAGCCTTGCAAGTAACTGGAACTAAAGGCATGCGCCATCATGCCCAGCTAATTTTTCTTGATTTATTGTAGAGATGAGGTCTTGCCAAGTTGCCCAGGCTGGTCTCGAGCCAGTGGGCTCAGGCAGTCCTCTCACCTTGGCCTCCCAAAGTGCTGGGATTATAGGCGTGATGTGTCGCTCCCTGGACCTATGCAGAGACACCAGAGATGAGACATAGGACTATGCCTGGTAAGAAGAAATCATGGGCTCATGTTTAGGAGCAGAGCTGCCTGTTTTAAGAAATCCCATCCATCCAAGAACCTCATCCACAACTGTTCCTAGGTGATTTTTCTCCATAACCCCCAAGTTCTCCCTTTTCCCACTTAGCGCATTGACTGTAGGATGCTGAAGTCCAAGCCACTTGCTATAGGTTCCTCATTCCCTCTGCCAGGCAATGTGGAAACTGCCCTAAAGAGACACTCTGATCTTAGGCTCACATTTCAACAACTTCTAAAACCCTAGTGGTATCCCTAAAAGGAGTGCCTGGACAATTGGATCTCCTGATGTCTCCCATATCCCACTGCCAACATGTAGGATTAAGGTCAACCTGAGGAATTTTGACTAGATGAACAAAATTTTCTTTTTCTGGCTCTATCAGAGACAGTGGTCCATCTGCTGGAGCCACAATGGAGAGGAGAAAATTTCAGTGAATAGGTGTTATTGAAATATTTAGCCGGGCTTGGTGGCTCAGCCTGTAATCCCACGATTTGGGAGGCTGAGGTGAGTGGATTGCCTGAGCCCGTGGGTTCGAGACCTGCCTGGGCAACTTGGTGAGACATCATCTCTACAACAAATCAAAAATTAACCAGGCGTGGTAGCGCGCACCTGTATTTCCAGCTACTTGGAAGGCTGAGGCGGAAGGATTGCTGGATCCCAATAGTTCGAGGATGCGGTGGCCGGGAGTGGCCAACTGCACTCCAGTCTGGGCGACGGAGTGAGACTTCAACTCAAAAAAAAAACAAAAACAGAAAAGAAATATTTATGTGTACTCACACAAAATCAAAGGAGTTATAAAACATAAGCCCTGGCTTCAAGATGCATGCACTATACTTTAGGGGAAGAGGCAGGGTACCCTTCACCAACTATAATAACCCATCTTCTGACATATGGGTTTCCAGCAACAATGTAAAAATTTCAAAATTAGAATTGTAAAATGTTAACTGCTGAAAGGATGCTTAAAGATCTAGTCCAGCCCCTGTGTGGAAACTGAGAGAATTGATTACCCAAGGCCATCCATGTCGCTAAATAGGAAAACCAGCTATAGAACCCAGGCTCTGACTCACTGGCCAGTTCTGCTTCTTCTGTTTTACTTCTGATGTCTAACAGCCCAATAACCTTGTGAGCATCTTTTCTTCAAGGTGGTTCCTACTGAGTTGAAAACTATTCTGTAGCTTAGAGATGTGTAAAGTTTTCCCGTACAGGACTAGAGAGTAAATATTTTAAGTGTTGTAAGCCATATGATTTGTTGCAAATATTCAACTCTGCTGCTGTAGTGTGAAAGAAGCCATAGACATACATAAACAAATGAGTGTAGCTGTATTCTGCTACAACTTGTTTATAGACATCAAAATTAAATTTTATATAATTGTCTTGTGTCAGAAAACAGTATTTCTTCTCTTAAATTATTTTCAATCATTTAAAAATGTAAGAATTGACCGGGCGCCATGGCTCA
The DNA here is from genome assembly GCF_000164805.1 of Carlito syrichta. Lineage (NCBI taxonomy): Eukaryota > Metazoa > Chordata > Mammalia > Primates > Tarsiidae > Carlito > Carlito syrichta. Next base: position 926,838 of record NW_007259849.1, read on the forward strand.
AGCCTGTAGACCCAGCACTTTGAGAGGCCGGGGCAAGAGGATTGCCTGAGCCCAGGGGTTTGAGACCAGCCTGGGCAACTCAGTGAGACCTCGTCTTTACAATAAATAAAAAAATTAGCTGGGCGTGGTAGCATGCACCTATAGTTCTGGCTACTAGGAAGGCTGAGGCAGAAAGATCACCTGAGCCCAGTAGTTTGACACTGGGGTGGCCATGAGCATGCCACTGCACTCCAGCCTGGGCAACAGAGTGAGACTCTGACTCAAAACAAACAAAAAAAAAGTAAGAATTATTCTTCGCTCCAGGTCATACAAAATGAAGAGGAGGCTGTTGCTGGATTTGGATCATGGGCCAAAATTGCCGATAGGCTACTGTCAGAAGGTAGATCTCTATCTAGCTTGGAAAAAAAATTTCAAAACCTTCAAAAGGGCAATAAATTGCAGACAATTCATACAATAAAAAATTTCACTTTTGTTAAATGTAAAATGACGTTTTACATTTCTGTATGTACACATATGTACATATAAGTATACAGAGAAAGATCTAAAATGATATTCTTAAAATTAATGACAAGAATTGCTTGGGGGAGAGGAGGAGGCTTCAGGGGAATAGGTTAAGGAAGGTCTTACCCTGTTACCGTTAGCTTTAAAATGAGAATACATTTAAAATTTAAAATTTAAAAATAAGTAATGTATATCTTAAACTCACTTCCACACACAAAATCCATTCTTTCCTGCTGTCTCATCTGAGAGAATCATGGCATCTCCCACAGCTGGAGAAATCCAGGGGAGGTTGAGCTGCTGGCCAGCAAGCCCACTTCAAGCAGCACCAGGCCCTGGGGGTTTCTAGTCATTTTCTCTTGTATTTTGGGGGGGGGAGGGAAATGCCTTTTCATTAAATTAAAAAACAAAACAAACTTATTGCTCTTTCTGTTGAGATACTGATGGTCTAGGGCTTTGAAAACCCAAAGGACTCAAAGGACAAAAGAAAAGTAAAAGGCAGCAACTGCCTGTCCCCTGATATCTGGGTGGCTGCTCTCGGAAACCTCCAGCACATGTGGTTTCAATCACCAAGCCTGGCGTCTTTCGCCAGCGCAGAAGTCCAGCAGCTCTGGGGCGCCCAACTGATTCCTTTGTCTGCGAGAAGCTGGGCCCAGCCAGGGCAGCCGCCTTCGGGAGAGGTTTTAGGCTCGGTCTTTCCCCTTCTATAAAATTCTGGAACTTGCAGGGCAGCCCCAGGCGACAGACTGCAGGCAGCAGGCAGTGTGCTGGGGGGAAGGAGGGTTAGCTCACGATCTCTGGGGAGAGCCTAACCCTGAGACCTCTTGGCCAGGGCCGTCCAAAGCAAACACCCAGCAGATGGCGTGAGCACTGCCTCTGGTGAAACTGTTTATTCTTAGGAGACAGCCAGCTCCCCTCTGGGACGCTGCCGGCTCCACCAGCCTTTTCTCTTTCACTCCAGGATCTTCTCCTTCCTCCTTCTAAATGGAATTCCTCTGAATTTGATTCCACTTTGTGAACTTTAAGAAGGGTCTGCAAGGAGAATTCAGCATTCCAACGTGGAAGGTTAATTTGCTTTTCTAGAAGAGAAAGGTTGAATGGAAACGTATATGGGGCTCAGGGAACTGCACATATGAAGCTTACTTACCCAGTTTGGAATGAGGACAAACGTCAGCCTATATTGGCAGCCTGCCACATCTAAACCAAATGCTGCTAGCCAGCCCGTAAATAAGATTCCATTTATGGTAAGTCACTAATTAAAGTTATACTTTGGGCCTACATTTCAGAAGGTATTACTTAACAGTAATAATCTAGGCTCCAGCCATGAACTGTTAAACTGGAAATACAAATCTTTAGGCAATTCTCTTACATCAAACAACCCAATATCTAGCCTGCATCTCTGAAATATCTATGACAGACTTACAACTCATTCAGAATTTTTTTCACGGTTCCCTTTTGTGATATTATCAGTCCTTAGCCTTGATCATATATAGTGTATATGTAAATCAGGGTTGGCTATTTTTTTAACTTTTGATAACAGCACAAACATTACAAAGATATTTGATCATTTTCTCAGGTATTTTGTCATTCTTGAGCTGAATAAGAAAACAGAAAAATTAGTCGGGCTCGGTGGCTCAGCCTACAATCCCATGCATTGGGAGGCTGAAGTGAGTGGATTGCCTGAGCCCGCAGGTTCGAGACCCGCCTGGGCAACTTGGCGAGACCTCATCTCTACAATAAATCAAAAAATCAGCCGGGCATGGTAGCGCATGCCTGTAATTCCGGCTACTTGGAAGGCTGAGGCAGAAGGATTGCTGGAGCCCAGCAGGTCGAGGCTGCGGTGGCTGGGAGCGGCCATGCACTCCAGTCTGGGTGACAGAGTGAGACTCTAACTCAAAAAAAACAAAAACAAAAACAGAAAACAGGAAAATTTCACAGGCTCAAAACAAATTAATTTGCTAGTTGCTGCTCTTGGATTTATTGCAGCTGGTCTCAATGAAACCAAGTTCTTCCCTGGCAGTGCATATGTCACACCGTGACAGAGTTCACATGCTAGAGTACAAATTTGAACATGGACCCACTGCTACAGTACTCCAGTTGCTCCCCTTTGCCTATGTGCCAAGGATGAATTCTAATCTCCCTAGAATGTTGTTAAAGAAAAAATTAATCGTGACACTTGTGAAAGACATAAGAAAGTTTGTATTCAAGGGGATTATAGACTAGAAAAAAATCTTTTCCTAGACCTAGTATTTCTAGGTCTTCTGCTGGGGCTGTGTAACAAGGGACAGATTAACAACAGAAAAGCATACACATTTGTTTGGTGTAAGTTTTATGGGACATTGGCACCTTCACAAAGAAATGAAGACCCAAAGAAATAATTAGACCTGAATGTTTTTATACTAGGTTTGATGAAGAGTAGAAAGTCATGGAAAAAAGGGTATGAGTTAAGAGTAAAACTGGAGGAATGTAGCAAGTTCAAACAAATTCCTCTTTCATCCTGTCTTCAGAGATAAGGATGCTCCTTTCCTCTGGGTATAGGGAGGGCACCTCTCACATGAAGGTCTTATAATCTGCTTCAGGGAAAGATCAGAGAGTCCTTCTTGCATCTGCTGTTTTCAAATTCCTTCAGCTTAAAATTTGCAATATACCAAGGTGTCATATTTTGGGGTAGGTGTCCTGAACCCCATCAGTGGCTACTAAAATGGGGTTTTGCAGTAGGGGAGAAATTGCACTCAACTCCAAATACAATAAGGAAAAGTGGGGATTTTTTATAGCCAAGCAAAAGGGTGGAAGGGTCAGTGAATGGAAAGTTACTAAGAAATAGGGTAATTCTTTGCTAAACTGACCTAACGAGATTTTTGCTGAAAGAAGTCCAGGGTAATAAGATACTGAGGGTGGTAAGACCAAGAGAGGAGGATTTTCACTAAACTGATTCAGTAGGATTCTTGCTGAAACTGAAGTAAGTGGGCCAAGACAGAGCCCAAGTTTGGGCCTAGTAAAAAGGAGGGCTCAGAAGAGCCTGTCTAAAGCTAGGTCAAGAAAAGAATCCTTATGTTCATGCACACTTTCCCTGATTCTGCCCTATTCTACTTTTCCAGCCTCATTTCCAGTCATTAGATTCCAACGATCCTATACCGAAGTCTTTGGAAACTTCTCTTCTTTCCCTGAACATATGCCCAGGTCATCCCAATAACTCTCAGAGCACAAAGAAATAGAAACAATTGGAAAAACCATTATTTAGGAATTGCCATTTCCATGTGAACCCTCCAAACAGTTTTCCATATTTGATAGTTTCCCAAAGTAATCATTCCTTTGCTGAGTCCCTTAATAGGGCTGTTGCCCACTCATTGGCAGTGTCCCTGGCATGGGACTGAATCTGCCTGGAGGAAGGCGGAAATCATATCTTTCTGCAATTGTGTTTAAAAAAACCCAAAAAAACCCTGCTGTTTGTGCTAGCAGCAGTTCTGCTCCTTCCTCAGAGCTTTCTTACATGTCCTCCCTCCCCTAGAACTATTACTTTTATTTCACTTTTGTGCTGCTTACTCTAAGAGCAAAGATTTATTTCATACTGTGTGCTTTTAAACAAACATTTATTTAATCCCTGCAAGGTACTATCATTATGCTCATTTTATAGATTATAAAACTAAGTTGTTTTCTTTTTTTTTTTGAGTTGGTGTCTCACTCTGTCGCCCAGGTTGGAGCGCAGTGGCATGCACACAGCAACCCCAGCATCGACCTGCTGGGGTGCCTGTGATCCTTCTGCCTCAGCCTTCCAAGTAGCTGAACTACAGGTGTGTGCTACCACGCCCGGCTAATTTTTGATTTATTATAGAGATGAGGTCTTGCCAAGTTGCCCAGGCTGGTCTCCAACCCGCAGGCTCAAGCAATCCACTCACCTTGGCCTCCCAAAGTACTGGTATTACAGGCTGAGCCACCGAGCCCAGCCAGTTATAAAACTAAGTTTTTTTTGTTTTTTTTTTGAGTTGGAGTCTCACTCGGTCGCCCAGACTGGAGTGCAGTGGCTGCTCCCGGTCACCGCAGCCTCGCCTTCTGGTCTCCGGCGATCCTTTAAAAAGTCAAGGATAGCCGGGCTCAGTGGCTCTGCCTGTAATCCCGTGCCTTTGGGAGGCTGAGGTGAGTGGATTGCCTGAGCCCGCAGATTTGAGACACGCCTGGGCACTTGGCGAGCCCTCATCTCTACAATAAATCAAAAAATCAGCCGGGCATGGTAGCGCATGCCTGTAATTCTGGCTACTTGGAAGGCTGAGGCGGAAGGATCGCCGGAGTCCAGCAGGTCGAAGCTGGGGTTGTTGTGTGCATGCCACTGCACTCCAACCTGGGCGACAGAGTGAGACTCCAACTCAAAAATAAAAAATAAAAAATAAAAAAAATTAAAAGTCAAGGATTTTATTTAAAGCCACCATGATAAATAACAGAAGCAGGACTCCAATCTGACACAAGCCCACTCAGGTAACCACTCTCCATACTGTATTTTCCACCTAGTATCTTAAGAGTTTGGAAAAGGTTAGTTTTGGGCTTCCTTATTTTTTGTTATTGTTCATTTGTTTTATTTTGCTCCTAATCTAAATACATAAAATTAAGGTAAAAGAAGTTTAAAATTCCCCCAAGACTCAAAATAGTCTTTTCCATATTTTTTTCTAATCTCTGTGGCTACCAGAAAATATCTATCAATGGAACTGAAAGGGCAAGTGAAAGATCTATACCTTTTATATTTGAGGAAGGAGAACAAAGATCTAAAACCAAATGGTCAAACTATTGGGGGTAAGGAAAAGTGATCACATAAATTCTCTTTTGGAATGATATATATTATTTTTGAAATCCATTTTGGGGAAAAAAAAACCTAAAGATTTCACCAACTTTTTATGCTGTGTGTGAGCATCACATATATGTGTACCATGATGGTGGTTAAAAGCAACTTTTAATGGAGTTTTAATTTGTGAACTATTTTCTGCCTCCTGAACTACTATTTTTTTTTTTGAGTTGGAGTCTCACTCTGTCGCCCAGACTGGAGTGCAGTGGCCGCTCCCAGCCACCGCAGCCTCGACCTGCTGGGCTCCGGCGATCCTTCCGCCTCAGCCTTCCAAGTAGCTGGAACTACAGGTGTGTGCTACAACGCCTGGCTAATTTTTTTTTTTTTTTTTATTGTAGAGATGAGGTCTCGCCAAGGTGCCTGGGCGGGTCTCGAACCCGCGGGCTCAGGCACTCCACTCACCTCAGCCTCCCAAAGCGCGAGATTATAGGCTGAGCCACCCAGCCCGGCCTCTGAACTAATTTTTTCTCCAACCATTTTCGACAGCTCAACCCTCATCATCTCAGAATGCTTGCTCTACATTGTGTAGGTTACTGAAATGATGCAGTTAACAATAGATGCCTGCCAGGGAAGTGAGTTTCTTATCATCTAGGTGAGGACATCACTTAGGGGCTATTAACCTGTATTTTTGTTTTAAGTGTGATGATGTTTTTCTTCTCCCTCCTGACTTGCTTTAACACCATCCAGCCCGTACTGCTTTTAATTCACCCTGCTTGGATGATAGATACTTTTTCTTCCTTTTAATTTTGCCAAACCCTGCCCAGACAGCAGGGCAACGCTCCTAAACCCTGACGCTCCTAAACCTTGACGTTCCTGCGGCCTCTTCCTAGGGAGCTCTAAGAAACCCTGGTGACTGTGAGTGAGGATGATGAGAACTGACATGTGTCCACAAAAGGGTAAGTTTGAGGCCTCCTTGACACTTACACCCCTTGGACTCCCCTGTATAGTCCCCAGAGTTTCACATTTCTGAAAGATGAAACCATATAGTGTTCTCTAGTCCTTGATTTTCTTTATCTACTTTTCTGTTGAATACTTTTACCTTTTCTCACCATCTGCATTCCTGTGAAGAGAAGATACCACTCAATCCTGCTTTAACATGCTCTTTTCTGAGTGTGGGCAGAGTCTTCTCTGTGGCTTAGTGGTTTTGAATGCTAAACAGAGCAGGAGACAAAATTCAATCCCTGGCTGTGTAAGCTATATTTATTTCTCTAGTATTTCAGGCCTGGAGCTTCCAAAGAGGAAAAAAATGTATATTTTGATTAAAAGGAAGTGGTAGGTGGATTAGATGTGAAAGTAAAATAGTTTCTGGAAAAACAGTGCTCCAGGAGTCAGAGAGCCTGGGTTCCAGTCCCAACTTGTATTAATTTGCATCATTTTGACTTGACACTCAGTTACCTAATTTATGAGGTAAAGTTGTTGAATGAGAAGTAGTGACTAACAGTAAGTTAGTTGTTATATCAGTGATTGAACTTTTAATTATTTTCACTTTTTGTTTTTTGAGACAAGGCTTCACTCTCATGGCTCAAGTGCAGTGGTGTGATCATAGCTCAATGCAGCCTTGAACTCCTGGGCTCAGTGATCCTGCCTCAGGCTCAGTGATCCTGTTTCAGCCTCTTGAGTAACTGGGGCAACAGGCATGTGCCACCACTAGGCCCAGCTAATTTTTTTATTTTTATTTTTATTTTTAGAGATGCCATCTTACTAGGTTGCCCAGGATGGTCTTGAACTCCTGCCCTCAAGCAATCCTCCTGCCTCAGCCTTCCAAAGTACTGGTGTTATAGGTGTGAGCCACCATGCCTGGCTGGTTTTTTGTTTGTTTTTAAAGACACCCCTTTTCTTCCTGGTTTGCTGAGATTTTTAAAAATCATGAGTGGGTGCTGAATTTGTTACAGTTTTTTCCTTCATCTGCAGAAGTGATAATGCATTTTTCGTTCTTTTATTACAGTGGGGGGGACTACAATGATTGATTTTTTAAAATGTTAAACCAACCTTACATTCTGAGGATGAAACTCACTTGGTCTGCACTGCTCTTTGTATTTATGGCTTGAGTTAATTTTGTTAAGGATAATTGCATTTATGTTCATGAGGGTGTGTGTGTGTGTGTGTGTGTGTGTGTGTGTGTGTGTGTGTGTAATATCATTACTTGAGTTTTGGGATCAGAGTAATATTGACAAAAATGTGTTGGGAAGTGCTCCCTCCTTCTTTATTTTCTGAAAGACTTTGGGTGGAATTGCTATTTTTGCTCCTCTCTTGGAAGGTTTAGTTCTGATTTTTTTTTTTTTTTGAGTTGGAGTCTCACTCTGGCACCCAGACTGGAGGGCAGTGGCCGCTCCCAGCCACCGCAGCCTCGACCTGCTGGGCTCTGGCGATCCTTCCGCCTCAGCCTTCCAAGTAGCTGGAACTACAGGCGCATGCTACCACGCCTGGCTCATTTTTGATTTATTGTAGAGATGAGGTCTCACCAAGTTGCCCAGGCGGGTCTCGAACCCGCGGGCTCAGGCAATCCACTCACCTCAGCCTCCCAAAGGAATCCA
>NW_007259849.1:934720-945049 GCF_000164805.1 Carlito syrichta
ACTCACCTCAGCCTCCCAAAGGCGCGGGATTACAGACTGAGCCACCGAGCCTGGCTTCTGGTTTTTAAATGTAAAAGAGGCTCTGCTCAGTGGCTCAGCCTGTAATCTCAGCACTTTGGGAGGCAAAGGCAAGTGGACTGTCTGAGCCCCGGGGTTCGAGACCCTCCTGGGCAACTTGGCGACACCTCGTCTCTACAATAAATCAAAAATTAGCCGGGCGTAGTAGCGCATGCCTGTAGTTCCGGCTACTTGGAAGGCTGAGGCGGAAGGATCGCCAGAGCCCATCAGTTTGAGGGTGCAGTGGCCGGGAGCGTGCCACTGTACTCCAGCCTGGGTACCAGAGTGAGATTCCAACTCAAAAAAAAAAAAAAAAAAAGAAGTAATTTTAACAAGAGGTGGAACAGTCTAAAGATACAATTCAAAAAAAGACTTGACTATGTTAAGGAAAATATGAAAAAGATAGAAGATTCTACTATAATTTAAATAATATAGCTGTGTGGCATATTCAGAAGTCAAATATTTAAAGATGGAATTATGTGTTCATAGTTTCCTGTACTGTTCCTTTATAGTATTTATCACATTTATAAGTTTAATTCTTTAATTATATTTATCACATTTAATATAATTAAATACTTATAATTTTATTTATTTTTATTGTTTATTTTTTTTTGAGTTGGAGTCTCACTCTGTTACCCAGATTGGAGTGCAGTGGCAGCTCCCGGCCACTGCAGCCTTGACCTGCTGGGCTCTGGCAATCCTTCTGCCTCAGCCTTCCGAATAGCCGGAATTACAGGCACACACTACCACGCCCGGCTGATTTTTCGATTTACTGTAGAGATGAGGTTTCGCCAAATTGCCCAGGCGGGTCTCGAACCCACAGGCTCAGGCAACTCACTCACCTCAGCCTCCCAAAGCGTAGGATTACAGGCTGAGCCACTGAGCCCGGCCACTATAATTTTTTAAATTGTATTCCTGTGAGTCTTCATCATACAATTATAAGCTTCATGAGGGAAGAGACTAATTCTGTTTTTCTTATTACCTTCATAAACCTGGCTCAAGAGTAGAAACCTAGTAAATATTTAATTACTGCATGGAGAAGTGAATTAATAAATTAATGTTTTCAGATGAGAGTCCCAGAGAATTTGCATGTCCCTCTGGAAGATTAATCAGTTTTGCTTGCATTCATTCATATATAGGCATACCAAAATAAAAGAACTGTTATAGAAGTGTCCGCAGAGTATTATGGGAAAATGGATAAAAAAAGAAATTCATGCTGTTCAGGCAAAGCAACATATCTAGACTGGATCCTTGAAAGAGGTAAAAAGATTTTCCACACCAGGAAGGTGAAGCAATAAATAATATGAGCAGCGCGTTGTAGGTGTGGATAGAATTGTGCCACCCCAGCACATTGTCCAGTGGGTGCTTTGTACATACTCTTGATGTAGGAAGAGAGAGTAGATAACAAAAAGAGTGAGGGCTGGGGAACATGGCCTAGGGCCACATCCTGAAGGACACTGAATGTTCGATCTCATAGGCAGTGGTAAGGCCACTAGAGGTGAGGTAGGGCAGTGTTTCGCAGACTTATCCACCAAAGTGCTCCTAAGGCAGAGGAGTATGTATGTGTGCCTCTGGAGACTTGGGACACAGTACCGAACAACCTGCCAAAAACATGACATTTCTTTAAAGTCTTGCTTTAGCTTAAAAATGCATATGAAGTTTGTATTCTGCTTCATATATACATATTAAATACAGGGCAATGTTTTCAATTAGTTATTGAGTAAAATCACCCTCCAATAAAATATTGATTACCCCACAAGTATAACACACCATTCTGAGAAGGGCAAAATAAGAAGAATATCCGTTTTGTTCACTGCTGTATTCCCAGCATCTTCAACGGTGCCTGACACATTAACAGGTTCTCAATAGTATCTATTAAGTGAATGAATGATGAACATGAAATGATATGATATTCTAGAAAGTGATGTGAGCAGATGGCTGTTAAATTATTGCAGAGGTATAACCCAGGGAAGTAGGGATTTGGTCCTTCCAGTCTCTGCAGGTAGAGAGGCCTCTATGCTGAATGAAATGCAGCCAAATCCCTTTTAATCTCAATTCACTCACCTGTGACACCACAGTCCACCAAAAGCCTAGAGATTTAAGAGGGGTTGTGGGGCAGGGGGCAGAAATAGATCTCCACCTGCCTCTGGATTTATCTCATAGAATGGTAAACCAGCCAGCTGGGAAAATTGTAGATAAAAGCAGAGACTTATTAATAAACTAAAAATAACAAACCTCCAAAATATTAGAACTGTTCTCTGAGGGCCAGTTCCAATCATTTTATCTAGAAGCTTCCTTCTGATTCTCACCTGAAATGAACTGCTCCCTCCTCTCAGCTCCTTTTCTCTTCCTTGCAGTCCAATCTTGAGTGATCAATTCATTCCTGCTCAAACATCCAGCACTCACTCCTGACTCTCTGCCTTAGCAAAGTTTTCCTCTACCTGTCACCCATCACTCCTACTGAAATGCTGTGACCCTTCAGGCTAGAAGTCTTGTTTTCATCATCCTCTGAGCTGTCGTGGCTCAATTTTATGTTGTCTTATAGTATTTGTCAATTCTTTCATGTATCTCACAACTACACTGAATGCTCCATGAGAGCAGGGATCAGGAATTGGGTGCTAATCCTACTATCATGCCTTCCACAGAATCCCTGCACCATATAATACATGATCACGTTGCTCGTTCACTGGTTGATATAGGAACTAGTAGTCAAGGAAATCTACCTGCGTGTCCCCTACACCTCCTTTCAGAGCTCACCACCCATCAATTTTCCATGCACAAGAATCTTCAGATCTCTGTTAGAGTTCTGCAGAGTTCATGCCCCTTAAAAGGTCACAGCTGGGCCAGGTGCAGTGGCTCATGCCTATAATCCCAGCACTTTGGGAGGCTGAGGTGAGAGGATTACCTGAGCCCACAGATTCGAGACCAGCCTGGGCAACTTGATGAGACCTCATCTCTACAATAAATAAAAAAAAATTAACCAGGCATGGTGGCGCATGCCTGTAGTTCCAGCTACTTGGAAGGCTGAGGTGGAAGGATCACCTGAGCCCAGCAGGTTGAGGCTGCAGTGGCCATGAGTGTGCCACTGCACTCCAGCCTGGGCAACAGAGTGAGACTCCAACTCAAAAAAAAAAAAAAAGTCATAGCTGGCAGTGTGATATACCCAGAAAAGCTGATTACAGGACTAAAAACCATAGTGGCTTTTAAAGACCACAGAGAAAATGAAAGACTTAAATATTTTTCCTAGGAAATCCTCAGTCTCTGGTAGGGTTTCCAAGTTGCAAACACAGCAAAAGAAATGAGGGTAGAGGAATGAGCTCTGCAGGGCAGAACAGAGCTTCGTTTGTATTGGGCATGATGACTTTATCCTGAGGATTTTTGTACTTATTGAATGTATTCGAAAACCTTGATTCATCTTCCCCAGTCTGAGCCAAAATAGCTTAAACACAACATGCTGGGTGAACAGAAAGAAAGAAAGGGAGAATAGGGGAAAGAGGGAAGAAGGAAAGGGAGAGAAGGAGGAAGAGAAAAAGAAAAAGAAGATTTTTTAAAAAATCCACAAACACTTTCTCTTTGGGCTTCATGGATCAAAATGAGCAAAATGACTGACAATTTCCTCATTCCTGACAAAACTTACTTTCACATTTCTCTGGTACCTTTTTCCCAGACAAGATTCTATGGAAAAGAGAGACCCTGTTGGGAAACGTTTTTTTTTTCGTTTTCTATCATGCTGAGCAGAGCGTTGCAACAGAAATGCTGTGCAGGGCAACCCCATTGGGTCCCCTCCCACTGCGAGAGCGTTTCTGTCCTCTCAATAAATCCTGCTTTCTCAAAAACAACAAAAAAAGAAATGCCGTCTAGCAGGAATGTGGCCATCCTGTATCCAACATGAGCATCCTGAGTACAAAGACAAGCTGTTCCATTTCCCAAAGGACTGTCCTATCTGGCCCAGGGTTAGACAGCAGTATCACAAGCAATATCGCAGTGGAGGGACACAACCCTGCAAAGATGACTGTCTGTTGAACAGGAGAAGCGTGAGGATAAAAAGTCACAGATATAATCAAGATTTTAGTTGTTCTCAAAAATGGAGCAGAAAGCCAGGCATAGTGGCTCACGCCTATGATCCCAGCTGTATAAGAGACTGAAGTGGGAGACTTGCTTGAGGCCAGGAATTTGAGACTAACCTGGGCAACATAGCAAGACATCATCTCTAAAAAATAAAAATCGAGCAGAAAATATGTCTGCAGTATAGAAGACAATACCTGCTCCCCATATCACTTACTCATAGTTTAGGAAATGTGGTAGATGGAACACAGGTGTTTTTCTATTTCTTCCCCAAATCCCACTAAGTTGTAAGTAAAGGAATAAAACAGATATAAATCAATAAATACGCGAGAAGAGAAGGGGGGAGGAAATAAAGGTAAAAGAGAAATGTCAAAGAATGGTTGGCTGTGAGAGTAGGTGGAGGAAAGGTAACTGACCAAAATGCAGTGGTTGAAACCCCAGTGCTTATGAAGACAATACAGTCCCTTAAAATGCTCAAGGACTAGGAGCTATATAGGTAAAGTAAAAGGTTGGCTGGGTCATGGGGCTTAAAGCTGGGGGATCAAATGAAGAATTGTTTTTAAAAAAAGAGAGAGTAGTTAGATATCTAAGTTTTTCCTGCACTCTCCACAGAGAGGTCCTAACTCCTTTGTCATCCCAGGAGAAGGGAAGTTTGGGAGAACCAGGCTCAGAGACATCAGACACAGCACAAAAGCAAGTGAAGGACCAAATTGTAAACAATTGTCAATGTCTTTAGACCTCTTCTCTGGGCTGTTCTGTTTGCATCCTGCATGGGACACCCCTGACTCCCTAACTCGCCCAGCTCAGAGAACGTTAGCTGTTACTCACCTCCCACTGACAGACAGGTGGCAAGAATTATTCTTTGGAGAATGCAACAGCTTCAGAGAAAGGGCCTATGGACACTGACATTTGGGAATCCCACAGTGAAAAATCCTGCAAAGAAATTCATTGTGCAATAAGCCTTTTTCATTTACAGCATTTCCAACCAGCTTTTTAGTCTTTCTCTTTCTAACATGAGAAATTTGAGAAAAGAGAAAAACAAATAGAAACAAATACTATGCAAGGAACCCTATGATTAATATAAAGACAAAAGGGAAGACACTATATCCATAAAATAAGAATAGGATGCTATATAAAAGGAACATATAATAACAATAATAATAGCAGTATTTATTGAACATTTACTATGTTTTAGGTATTATTAAAACTAACTTAATTCTCATAACATGCTTTAATTATCATTTAATGACCATGAGTTGGTACAATTATTTTCTCCATGTTATAGATAATAAAACTGAGACATAGAGAAAATAAAGAACTTACCAAAGATTATAGAACTAGAAAAGAATGTATCTGGTATTTGAATCTCTGATTTTAACAACTACCTTATAATGCCTCCCAAAAGATCCCTTGAAAAAACTCTCGGAACAACTCAATCAAATAACATTAGAAAAAAGACAAGAAAATTTGAGGATCAATTCAGGTGGTCCAACATCCAAAAGATAGGCATACAAAAGAGAAGAGAAAATGAGAAGAATTATTTTTATTGTATGTATTTTTGTAGAGATGGGATCTTGATGCTGCTCAGGCTCAAACTCCTGACCTCAAGCAATCCTCCCATTTCGGCCTCCCAGAGTACTGGGATTGTAGGCTTCAGTCACCATGCCCAGCTGAATCATTTAAAAATAGTACAACAGGCCGGGCTCGGTGGCTAAGCCTGTAATCCCAGCACTTTGGGAGGCCAAGGCGAGTGAATTGCCTGAGCCCGCGGGTTCAAGACCCGCCCGGGCAACTTGGCGAGACTTCATCTCTACAATAAAGCATGAACTAGCCAGGCGTGGTAGCGTGTGCCTATAGTTCCAGCTACTTGGAAGGCTGAGGCGGAAGGATCGCAGAGCCCAGCAGGTCAAGGCTGCGGTGGTCGGGAGCGGACACTGCACTCCAATCTGGGCGACAGAGTGAAGACTCCAACTCAAAAAATAATAATAATAAGCTGGGCTCGGTTGCTCAACCTGTAATCCCGCGCTTTTGGGAGGCTGAGGTGAGTGGATTGCCTGAGCCCGCGGGTTCGAGACCCGCCCGGGCAGCGAGACCTCATCTCTACAATAAATCAAAAAATCAGCTGGGCATGGTAGCGCATGCCTGTAATTCCTGTAATACTTGGAAGGCTGAGGCGGAATGATCGCCAGAGCCCAGCAGGCGAGGCTGCGGTGGCCGGGAGCGGCCACTGCACTCCAGTCTGGGCAACCGAGTGAGACTCCAACTCAAAAAAAAATAATAATAATAATAAAATAAAATAAAATAAAATAAAATAGTACAACAAGACTTCCTGACACTTAAATGAATTTTTAGATTAAAAGACATATCATAATAAATGAATTTTTTAAAAAAGACCTATACCAGCCTGGCGCAGTAACTCACACCTGTAATCACAGCACTTGGGGAGGTGGAAGTGAGAGGATTGCCTGAGCCCAGGGGTTCAAGACCAGCCTGGGCTATTTGGTGAGATCTCATCTCAACAATTAAAAAAAAAAAATAGCTGGGCATGGTGGCACGGGCCTGGTAGTTCCAGCAATTTGGAAGGCTGATGTGGAAGGTTGAGGCTACGGTGGCTGTGATCATGCTACTGCACTTCAGCCTGAGCGACAGAGTGAGGCTACGACTCAAAAAAAAAAAGTAACTCTGGAAGTTAGACAACAATGGAAAATTGCCCTCTGAAATTTGAGTGAAAATTATATTCAACCTGACATTCTATATCCAGCCAAACTATGAATCAAGTGTGAGACATAAAATGCACATAAACTGGTAGGAGGGGAACTGGGGGCCAGGTGTGGGGGAGAGACTTACTTTTCACTGTGCACCATTTTGCTGTTTGATTGTTTACCATATGCTTACACTGCATTACTCAAAAGTTTTTTATAGCTTTTTAAGGGATGCTAATAATTAACTCAATTTGGGATCCACCCATCTTAGATGATAAAGTACTTGTGTGATTTCTTGTTCTTCACTGCTGTCTACCACAAGCATGAAGTTCACCAAGTCTGCAGGAAGGGAGGCCAGTCAAAACCAGTTTGCTCTTCTCATGAAAATGCAAAGATCATCTGGAAGACAATCTCCTGGCAAGACAGAGTCAAGACTCAGAGTTAGGTCATTTGAATAAATACATGAGTGAAAGCATGAATAAAATGAGTGTGGAGCACCCATTTGAGTCATTTGGGTGTGGGTGAGTGACAGGAAATAAGTTAGGGGAAATTACTTGGCATTACAAATCCTCCCTTGCTGAGACTTGACATTTTCTGCAGGGATATATACTGAGTGTTAGGGAGCCAAATTGTAATGCTGGATCTATTCTTGCCACCTTAATATGAGAAGCTGATTAGGCCCGTTTATCTGCATACCATCATTAAGTAGCATACAGATCAAGATCCAGATTTTTAATTACCCTTACCTGTCTCTGGGAAAAAAGAAGCTGCTCTAAGACTTTCCTTGTGAAGCGTGAGCTAAGTCTGATATAGTTCTGTTCACACACTTGATGTAAGAAGCATATTAAAGCTTATTGCAGTCTTTAAGAACTTATCTAATAAACTAGTTATTTTGGTTTTTTTTTTTAAGTTGGAGTCTCACTCTTGTCATTCAGGCTGGAGTGCAGCGGCACGCTCACGGGTCACTGCAGCCTCAACCTGTTGGGCTTAGGTGATACTTCCACCTCAGCCTTCTGAGGAGCTGGAACTACAACAGACACACGCCACCACACCCAGCAGTTTTTTTGTGTGTGTGTGTGTATTGTAGAGATGAGGTCTCACCAAGTTGCCCAGGCTGGTCTCAAACCCCCAGGCTCAGGCAATCCTCTCGCTTCAGCCTCCCAAAGTGCTGGGATTACAGGCTGAGCCACCATGCCTGGCCTAAACTAGTTATTTTAAGCTGGGTGCAGTGGCTCAGGCCTGTAATCCCACCACTTTGGGAGGCAGAGGTGAGAGGGTTGCCTGAGTCCAGGGGTTTGAGACCAGCCTGGGCAACATGGTGAGACCTCATCTTAACAATAAATAAAAAAATTAGCTGAGTGTTGTGGCACACACCTGTAGTTCCAGCTACCTGGCAGGCTGAGGCCAAAGGGTAGCCTGAGCCCAGCAAGTCAAGGCTATGGTAGCTGTGAGCATGCCACCTCACTCCAACCTGGGCGACAGAGTAACTCTCTCTCTCTGTCTCTCTCTCTGTCTCTCTCTCTCTCATTATTTTAAAAGAGTTCATATTAAATGAATGGTATGATACATATAGTCAACTTTAAGACATCCATTAAGAATCGGCCAGATGCAGTGGCTCAAGCCTGTAATCCTAGCACTTTGGGAGGCCAAGGTGAGGGGATTGCCTGAGCCCACAGGTTCAAGAACAGCCAGGACAACTTGGCGAGATCTCATCTCTACAATAAATTTAAAAATTAACCAGGTGTGGTAGCATGTGCCTATAGTTTCGGCTTCTTGGAAGGCTGAGGTAGAAGGATCACCTGAGCCCAGCAGGCCAACACTGGGGTGGCTGTGAGCATGCCACTACACTCCAGTCTGGGTGATGGAGTGAGACTGCAACTCAAAAAAAAAAAAAAGAATATGTTCCAGGCCAGGCACGGTGGCTCAGGTCTGTAATCCCAGCACTTTGGGAGGCTGAGGCAAGAGTATTGCCTGAGCCCAGGGGTTCAAGACCAGCCTGGGCAACTTGGTGAGATTTTGTTTCTACAATTAAAAAAAAAATAAAGTAGCTGGGCATGGTGGCATGCACCTGTTGTTCGAGCTACTTGGAAGGCTGAGGCAGAAGGATCACCTGAGCCCAGTAGGTTGAGGCTAAAGTGGCCATGAGTGTGCCACTGCACTCCAGCCTGGGTGACCAGAGTGAGACTCCAACTCAGAAAAAAAAAAAAAAAGAATATGTTCCAAACATTTCTCCCAAAGTATCAGTAGCATCAACCTCTTGGAGAAAGACTACCATTCTTTATTATTGTACACAAATGCCTACAGAGTTAATTGCTGTCTTTCACATTCTACCTGACAATCTTTGGAGATAATTCTTTTTTCCCCAAGATCAGGCACAGCTTTTGTAAAAACCTCTCCATAACAAATTCCAGAAAAATATATTACCATGCAATATTTATACCAGAGCATCATCCATAGAACATAAGAGGTTGAAGTCAACTGAGTTGAAATTTTGGCCACCAATTATTATCTCTTAGATCTTAGCAAATCGCTTTTCCATGCTTCCTAGGGTTGTTCTGATTAAATGAAATTTACAGTGCACAGAATTGGTACATTGTAAGCATTTTATAATTTTCAGAGTATCATCAGGTAAACTAACACTAAACTATAGTTCCCACTTATTCTGCAAAATAAAACTCAAAATATGCATGAAAAAGAATTGTGAAATCTGATATAGACATAAAAGTGGTCATATCAAGCTTATTATTACATTTCTATGAAACAGAAAGAATTCATGTCATATCCTACTCTTAAGGGATGTTGTGGTTACCCAAAAAACTAGCAAAGTGTTAAAGCATTTTTAATCCTATAAGAAGACAATGATTGCCATCTGAGTGGGGAGGCAAAAGAAGTGCATGTATAATTTTTAAAGCTTTTAGTAACATATGTGGTTGGCAGCCTCTAAGATTGCACCCAGTGATTCCTGCCTTCTGGTATTCCTTTCTCCTTAAGTATGGGCTAGAATTTTTGAGTTTCTTATAAGAAGTAGATTACGACAGCAAGGATGAGATGTATCCTCTGAGTTTCCATCTTGGGTACTCTCTTGTGCTCTTTTTTACATCACTCACCCTGGACGAAGCTGGCTGCATATGGTGAGACAACCCTGGGGAGAGGTCCATGTATTGAGGGATTGAGACCCGCCAACAACCTCATTGCAAGCTTAGATGTGAATCTGCTGCCACCCTACATGAGCCTTCAGATGAGACGACAACTCCAGCCAACCTCATGAGAAATCCTTAGTCAGAGCTACTCAGCTAACCCTTGCCCAGATTCTTGACCCATAGAAACTATGAGATTACATGTCTGCTATTTTAAGCTGCTGAGTTTTGGGACAATTTGGTATGCAGCAATGAATAATATAAAGTATAGTATACATATGAAAAATGCACAATCATAAACATATACCTAAGTGAATTTTTTTTTTTTTTTTTGGGTTGGAGTCTCACTCTGTCGCCCAGACTGGAGT
>NW_007259849.1:945355-961772 GCF_000164805.1 Carlito syrichta
CTCCTACTCAAAAAAAAAAAAAAAGAAAGAAAAATAGAATGCAACCAACACCTTGGAAACCTCCCCACATTCTCTTCTACATACTACCCCGTACTCAGAGAGTACTACTTCTAACAGCACAGATTAGTTTTTTTCTGCTTCTGTACCTTGGAATCATATAGAACGTACTCTTTTGTGTCTACCTTTTTTTGATAAGCATTGCATTCATCATGTGTAGTTTTTGAAAGTCTACTCTAAAATACTATTGTTTAGTCACAATATTTAATATTTTTCAAATAACAGTAAAAAAGAGTGTGAATTTATGTACATGTAAAAATGGGAGCCTGGCTGGGCACGGTGGCTCACACCTGTAATCTCAGCACTTTGGGAGGTAGAGGCAAGAGGATTGCCTGAGCCTAGGAGTTTGAGACCAGCCTGGGCAACTTGGCAAGAACTCGTCTCTACAATAAATAAAAAATTAGCTGTGCTGGGTACAGTGGCTCAAGCCTGTAATCCCAGCACTTTGGGAGGCTGAGGCAAGAGGATTGCCTGAACCCAGGGGTTAGAGTCCAGCATGGGCAACTTGGTGAGACCTCGTCTCTACAATAAATAAAAAAAATCAGCTGTGTGGTGGTGTGCACCTGTAGTTCCAGCTACTTGGATTGCTGAGATGGCAGCATCATCTGAGCCCAGTGGGTCAAGTCTGCGGTGACCATGAGCCTGCCACTGCATTCCAGCCCAGGCAACAAAATGACACTGCAACTAAAAACAAAAAAAAATTAGCTGGGTGTGGTAGCATGCGCCTGTGGTTCCAGCTACTTGGAAGGCTGAGGCGGAAGGATCTCCTGAGCCCAGTGGGTTGAGGCTGTGGTGGCCATGAGTGTGTCACTGCACTCCAGGCTGGGCAACAGAGTGAGACTCCAACTCAAAAAAAAAAAGGGGGAGGGGGGAGCCTAAGTAAAGAAAGATCGAAAACATTTCTGTATATGACTAAGAGTAGAAAAGATAATAAAAGGTTTGCAAGGACTCTACAGCAATAATATTTTTGTTAGCTATATATACTGGCAGGCAGTATAATACACTGTTCAGGATTTAGGTCTTGGTGTTAAAGTGGCTGGATTAAAACTGTTGCTCAGCCAGGTACGTTGGCTCACACCTACAGACTCAGCACCTTGGGAGGCTGATCTGGAAGGATCACTTGAGCCCAGCAGGTCAAGGCAGCGGTGGCTGTAAGCATGCCACTGCACTCCAGCATGGGCTGCAGAGTGAGATTCCAACTCAAAAAATAAATAAATAAAACTATGGCTCAATTCCTTACTGTGTGATCCTGATTAAGTTAATCTCTGCATTTCAGTGTCTGCCTATAGAATGAGAATAATGATAGTGCTTACTTCATAGTATAATTGGATGAAAAATGGAAATGAATATATATCAAGTAACAATGCTTTTTGCACTTAATAAGCACTGAAAAATTATTAGTTATTGTTTTTAAAAAAATGTTTCATTTGGGGGCTTTAAGATATATAAGATGCAAAATTTGTACTGTCATTTTTATCATGCAGGAAGTGATTTTCCTTTGAGTAGAAAATGCAGCTCCTTCAATTCTTTTTGTTTGTTTAATGGCTCTTCTGTCCCTCCCTAGAGATCCTGAATGGGGAGGGGCAGAGATGAAGTTCAAACTAGTCACCTTCTCTTCATTAGCTTTGATAGGAAGGTGGGGGAAGGATAAAGTTAAAAGGCCAAATTGAGGTTTTCATTTATCAATGGATTTCAGTTAGTACCATATTCAATTCTTCATTGCCATGGATCCCTAACAATTGGCTATTGTCCTCTTGCTGGTAAGTCTTGTCTATTTTTAATCTCCCCGCTCTGTTCAAATCTCTCTGCTGAAAGTAATAAAAGATTTAGATTTAGACAGCGACTTAGCATTTGGAATGAGACAGAGGCTATATATAGACACGTCAATGAAATAGGTTAGCTTGGGATCTAGTTCTCTGAGAGTGTCGGAATCAAAGGCACACACAGGCATGCTTACAGGGGCCTCTCACAGGTGTGTGCATGTATGTTTCTGCATATTCTAACATAATTCATGTATGGAACATATACAAGTATATTACTGAGGACAGATTCTGAGAGAAGCCTGCTATATTTCTGAATGGTGGAATGATCTATGTGGACCGGATCGGTATCCTTCCCCTGACAATTCTTACAGGATAAATCAGCATAAAACATTACTCTCAAATAGTTACCTCCAGTCTATAAGATAGTGGCACAACTTACATACTGAGTATGTGATATTGCTGACAATACTCCAGCACACCACCAGACCTGGAGAACTTGTCAGGATGAAGGGATCACAGTGATATTCAATCTGCCAAACACTGAGGTCAGCTTGCCAAGTGGTTTGCTAAGAAGTCAGGCTACCATTCATAGTCTGAAATGTCATCACCTACCATTTATAGCTGCTAAAATTCCAACCTATTCTTCAAGGCCAGAGTAAATGCTTCCTTTCTTATGAAACCATCCCTGATCACCTTAGTGATCTTCCTCCTCTGAATTCCCAGAACACTTTCTGACCCTCACACAAAACTGATCACACATGGCCTTGCACTGAGTTTGTTGGGTGCCTGTTTTGTTTCTCTATTAGATTGTGACCTCTTCATAGACAAAATACATCTCTGTATGCCTGGAGGAACCTAATATGATAATTGCAGTGTCCCTCATATTTCAACAAATGTACATTCCTGGTTACTCCCCTCTGGGTACCAACTACTCTATCAGTGTTCCTGTTCTGTGGTACCCAGAATCATAAGCCTTGGGGATAAGGTGTTTGTTTAAGGAAATGTTGTAGAAATGAATACCCCTGAATATCTTATGATACACAATAGTTGAAAAGTTGGACATTAACAGACCTGTCAAGATCTTGGGACAGTTTTGCTGTTATTTCAGATTCCCAGTGATAAGAGAATATGAACAATTTGATACATTTCAGTAAACTAGTTTAAATATGAGATCGCCGATGACCTTCTACAGGCATGCCCAAGCTTGAGATTCTAGATTATATATAGCCAGAGCATTCCAGGATTCAGTAAGTTCCTGGCCTGGAACAAAGACTAAATTTCAAGATTGAAAGGACCCTAAGAGTTCGTTTGCCAATTACTTAGCCTTCTTAAACCATCTTGGACAGACCTTTGTTCCTTTCCTCTTTGTCTTTTCTTATTGACTTCCTAAAGACAATACTTCACAGCACCTAACAAATTGATTTGTATCATAATACATCCTGCACTTAAAATAAGTTTTTTGGTCTTAGACAAATGAAGTAAATATTTTCTTAGTTGGTAAAGTTAAAACAGTGACCTTAAGTTACTAAACTCATGTATGTTTCTATTTCCTGGATAGAGCTCCTTTCAAATATCTGGTCGTATTTTCTTTTCTTTTCTTTTTTTTTTTTTTTTTTTGAGTTGGAGTCTCACTCTGTCACCCAGCCTGGAGAGCAGTGGCTGCTCCCGGCCACTGCAGCCTCGACCTGCTGGGCTTCGGCAGTCCTTCCGCCTCAGCCTTCCGAGTAGCCGGAATTACAGGTGCGCACTACCACACCCAGCTAATTTTTGATTTATTGTAGAGATGAGGTCTCACCAAGTTGCCCAGGCGCGTCTCAAACCTGCAGTCTCAGGCAATCCACTCACCTCAGCCTCCCAAAGGCGCGAGATTACAGGCTGAGCCACCGAGCCCGGCTCTGATCGTATTTTCTAAGATTTCCATTTTCTCATGGGTCCTTGAACATTAAATACACATGGTTGGAAACTTAGCACATAACCAAAAATGGCAGAAAATTGCTTATCACGCTTAAATTCAAGGTAGTCTATATTTCTTTGTCAATTATAATCCTTGTTTACCAATACATAAGAACAATCTTAAAGGTGGGACATGGCTAATCCTCTCAAGTAAATTCTGCCCCCTTGTGGATTAAAACAGCAAGCTGGGGGTGGGGATACAACATCAGTAAGTGTACCTGATCTCAAACCAGGCAAAGTGGGGACTAAAGGGAGGCCCAAAACTTTGTGCTACGTCACCTGTATCCCTAATCCTGAATTGCACCCCACATCTTTAAAATAAAATATATAAAAAAAAAAACAAGTGATAGGAAAGACATGCTACATGTTTGCATGGGCCAGTTCCTTTCAAAAGAGCCTTTCAACAATTTTTTTTAAGTTTTCTTTTTTTTGAGTCGGCCCCTGCAGCCTCCACCTGCTGAACTCAGGTTATCTTTCTCAGCCTTCCAAGTAGCTGGAACTACAGGCATACACTACCATGCCTGGCTGATTTTTTTGATTTATTGTAAAGATGAGGCCTTGCCAAGTTGCCCAGGCTGGTCTCAAACCCATGTGCTCAGGCAATCCTCTCGCCTTGACCTCCCAAAATGGAGCCACCATACCCAGGCTCTTTAAAGTTTTCAAACAAAGTTTGTTAGAGAGAGAAGAGAGAAAAGAAAGGGAGACATGCAGAAGCTGGCATGGGTGATAGAAACTACCCCTTCAACAATCTTTTTTTGAGTCAGAATCTCACTGTTGCCCAGGCTGGAGGGCAGTGGCACACTCATGGACCCCACAGCCTCGACCTCCTGGGCTCAGGTGATCCTTCCACCTCAGCCTTCCAAGTAACTGGAAACACAGATGCACGCCACCACACCCAAATAATTTTTTATTTTTATTTTTTTTATTTTTTGAGTTGGAGTCTCACTCTGTCGCCCAGACTGGAGTGCAGTGGCACAGTCCTGGCCACCGCAGCCTCAACCTGCTGGACTCCGGCGATCCTTCCGCCTCAGCCTTCCAAGTAGCTGGAACTACAGGCGCGCACTACCACGCCCGGCTAATGTTTGATTTATTGTAGAGATGAGGTCTTGCCAAGTTGCCCAGGCGGGTCTCGAACCCGCGGGCTCAGGCAATCCACTCACCTCAGCCTCCCAAAGTGCTGGGATTATAGGCTGAGCCACCAAGCCCGGCTCTATTTTTAATTAATTAATTAATTATAGTGACAAGGTCTCACCAAGTTGCCCAAGCTGGTCTCAAACCCATGGGCTCAGGCAATCCTCTTCCCTTTGCCTCCTCCCAAAGTGCTGGGATTACAGGCGTGAGCCACCATGCCCAGCACCTTCAACAATCTTTAAAACTCATGTTAACCATGGAACAAAACTAGACTCTTTGCATAAATTGTGTAAGAGCTTGCTGATGGTGACAAAATACACTGGCAGATAATAGTATACATTTGTATTTCATTTATTTACTTTGTATGCTTTTTAAAATTTCTATTTTTTGTAGAGTTGGGGGTCTATGTTGCCCAAACTGGTCTCAAACTCCTGGCCTCAAGTGTCCCCCTCACCTCAGCCTTCTAGAGTGCTGAGATTACAGGGGTGAGCCACCATATCTTGCTCCATTTGTATTTTATACTTTGCATCACATTCAACTAGGCCAATACCCTGAGTATTTAGTACTTATTTCATAGAATAGTACAGTTAGGAAAGACTTTAAATACTGGATTCAATATCTACATAGCCCAGGCACAGTGGCTTATACCTGTAATCCCAGCATTTTGGGAGATAGAAGCAAGAGTATTGCCTGAGCCCAGGGGTTCAAGACCAGCCTGGGCAACTTGGCTACTTGTCTCTACAGTAAATCAAAGAATTAGCCAGGCATGGTGGCACATGCCTCTAGTTTCAGCTACTTAAAAGGTTGAGGCAGAAGGATCCCCTGAGCCCAGCAGGAAAACACTGTAGCAGCCACGAGCATGCCACTGCATTCCAGCCTAGATGACAGTGTGAGACTCTGACTCAAAAAACAAAACAAAACCCATCCACATATAAGAATTCCTTTACAGCCCCTGACACACCCTCTCTTGAATGACTCTAGTAATGGAAAACTCACTAAACAATAGAGCTTATTCTCCTATCAGACAGGACTAACTGCTACAAAGTCTGTCAACATATTAAGCTCAAATGGCAGAAGTCTTTGTAAGAAAGTCACATAATTTTAGAACTGAAAAAAAGTATTAGAGCTCTCCCAATCTGTCATTTTATTTTTGAATATATTATGGCACCTGGACCTAACTCTGCCCAATGGAACAAAATCCAATAAGCCTTTGACTTGTTTTTGTAGCCTTTTAAATGTTGGGAGGTAGCTACCATGCTGCTCCTTAGGCTTCCGTCCTTCTAACCTATTCACCTTTAACTGCATTAACTGTTCCTCATATGACATGTTTTTAGACTCCATCATTTCCTGGTCACAACCCTCTGAATGCCAACTTTTTTTGTCAATGGCATCCTCAGTTTTCAGCATCTAGAACTGAACACAGTTGTTCTGGTGTGCTAGTTTGGCTGGTACAAAGTACAATGGACCTGTTACTCCCTGTGTTTGGAACATCAAACCTCTTCAGGCAGTCATATCATATTAGTGGTAAGTATGGATCTTGTAGTTCCCCCAGGTCCTCCAGGTATTTCCCACCCTGTTTGTGTCTAGCTGTGACTTTTAACATTTGTCTCTATTAAATTTCTTTTTGCTTTTGGCTCAGAATCCCAGCTAGCAAGATAATGATATATCTCAAATCTGTCCAATCAGATTTGCTCTGCTTCCTAGCTCTGTGCAATCTACATTTACAAACATGATATCTATGTTTCCAACCTCCCCATTTTAAGGTAAAGACAATGACATTTGGTATGGGAAATAAAAGGAATAAAAATTGGAGGTGGGCTACCCATCAGCCTGTGGCCTCAGCTCTGTGGTCTGCAGTTTTCTTTGAAAGCTGAAAACATTTGCTCACTGTGTTGTCTTGGGGTTCACAAGAGATAATGCATTTAAATGAGCGAGTTAATTGTTCTTTGTTAAACTAATGTAGGGCATCATTAATGATCAGTTTTTGAAGGATTTGAGGGAGAAGAGACTGTTATCATCTTTGTATTCCCAGCACCATCCATGCAAATTTTTTAAAATTTTAATTTAATTATATATATTTTACAGACAGGGTCTTGCTCTGTTGCCCAGGTTTGAGTACAGTGGCTCTATCATAGCTCACTGCAGCTGCCAACTCCTGGCTGGGCTCAAGTGATCCTCCCTGCCTCAACCTCCTGAGTAGGTAGTACTACAAGTATGTGCCACCACAATCAGATAATTTAAAACATTTTTTTAGGGGGGGCATACCTCATCAACAAAGGTAACTGCATAATGAAAATCTGTATACCTAACCCTGAATTGTTCCCCACATCTTTAAAATCAAAAATTAAAAACAAAAACATTTTTTGTAAGGACATAACCTTGCTATGTTGCCTAGGCTAGTCTTGAACTTCTAGGCTCAAGTGATTCTCCCATCTCAGCCTTCCAAAGCACTGGGATTACAGGTGTGAACTTCCACGCTAGGCCTCACTGCAATTTTTTAATGTGGATAAATAAGTGCAAAGTACATACTGAGGAAGTTACCATTTTTAATCAGCCTGTGTTTAATCTGAAAACTTCTCCAAATGTCTTGTATCAGTGCCAGACTCTCGATTTTCCTTCTTTTCCTCCTCTCTTCCTCTCCCTCCTCCTCCCACTTTCTTCTTCTTCCCATTCCCTAACTGAAGCTTTCCTTCCCCCTTCCCTTCCCTTTCTCTTCTACCCCTTTCCTCCCTCCTTTTCCTCTAAACCCACAGACAGGGAAGGGGTGGAAGCTCAATATTTGGCCCTTCTGAGCAAAGCCCACAGTTCAGACCTTGGTCCTTGTACCCACACTATTCAAGGGCTCCAGGAACAGATAACCCATGGGGGGGGGGGAATAACTAGGCACCATACTGATTCCCAGATGTCTGAAATTTCACTGACAGCTTTCAAGCTTCATTTATTTAAGCTATAGGCTTCCTTTAAGTATCAAATATATGTTTATATTTGAAAAGACATTGAAACTATCAGGCATTTAGCGGCTCATAGTAAATGTGGTTTTCCTTTTCTGAAGACCCTCACAGAGGGAGCTAGCTGGACAGATTCTGTGGTTGGGCTGGGTGTGGGGTAGGGAAAGCAAATAGAAAAGCAATTTCACTGGTTCACAGTGACAGAGCTTGAGAAAGGCTCACCGGGAAGCACAGGTGCTCCCTTTCACCTGGAATGCTTCTGCCTCCCTCAACTCTGTGTAGTACAACCACATCAATCTTTCCAAAACTAACTCCATCCCACTTACTCACTGGAGTCTTCCTTAATTGCTCTTGTCAGGAATGATCTTCAATTCAATATTATTAATTTTTGTAGGCATGCTAGTGTTGTGGTCGAGGGAAGAACATCCTTATTTTTAGGAGATGTGTACTGAAACATTAAGTAACTTACTTAACTTACTTTCAACTGATGCAGCAATAAATACATTAAAGAGAGAGAGAGAGCAAATATGGCCAGATACTAACAGTTATCAAGCAAAATGACCTCCAAACTCTTAACAATCTTGGTTTACTGGTGTGTTTTCTGGTTTTCTCTGTCTTTCAAAATGCAGCATGTACAACTAGTAATAATAATTACCATTTGTTGAGTGTGTACTTCATACCATTTGCCAGTGCTAGACACTTTACATGCATCATATATAACACAGATAACAACATTTTAAGATCGATTATTTTATTTTCTTTTTACAGAGAAGAAAATGGTTCAGAGCAGTCATGGCATTAGCCACTTACAGCCACTACTTAAATCCAGGCCTATCTGACTCCAAGACTCATGTTCTTTCTATTGCAACATGCTGTCTCCTGAATTGCACAATGTTCCAGAAACAGTCTGGAAGGCACACAAACACATACATACACTCCATACAGAGTTATATATACAGTTGGGCCAAAGAAAAATTTCTCCTTCACCCTCTGGTCACTGAAGATCACCATCTAGGCAGATTAGTAGAAGAAAAGGCATACACATTTTTTTTAACTTTTAATTTTTTTATTTTAAAGATGTGGGGTACAAGTCAGGGTTAGGTATATAAATGCTCATTATGCAGGTGCCCTTGTTGATGAGATGTGTCCTCTCCTTCCCCAGGCAGACTCCCACTACTGCCAATCCACTTCCCCACCCCTCTCCTGTCAGTTTCCTGCTACTGCCAATCTTTTCCTTATAGTATTACGATAATTCTTCAAGGTCCTCTAATGAGTAAGAACATGGGATACTCAGTTCTTTGTTTTTGTGAAAGATTACTCAGTGTTATAGGCTCCAAGTCCATCCAGGTTGCTGTGAAGTTCATGATTTTGTTATTCTTTATGGCTGCGTAATATTCCATTGTGTATATGTACCACATTTTTTTAATCCAGTCCTCTTTTGATGGGCAGCACGGTTGTTTCCATGTTCTTGCTACTGTGAACAATGCTGTGATAAATATGTGTGTGCAGGTATCTTTTTTATAGAGTGATCTGAGTTCTTACGAGTATATTCCCAGTAGGGGGATTGTGGGGTCGTATGGAAGGTCAATTTTTAGATCTTTTAGGAATCACCACACTGTTTTCCACATGAACAAAGACCCAAAGATACAGGGAAAATTGCTGTTTTTATGCTTAGGTTCTACTTGTATAGTACCTTTATGCTTAGGTATTTCTACTTGTGTGCACAGTCAAATAGAAATATGATTAGACAAGAAGGGTTTGATCTAATGCTAATAAACTGAGTGGAGAAACCCAGACAGGCCTGTCTAGATTCTTCTTGGCATCTCTGAGCATGCATTTATCCCTTTTGGGTATGGGCAGTGTCCTTTCTGGAATGGGGTCTTCTGACCTACAAACAAGGTAGGTCAAATCATTTCTTTATGTCCAGTTTTTATGCAAAACGGTGGTAGCTGGGTGTAGAGAAGCTGCAGGTGTAGAAAGTTTGACAATAATTTTAGGATTTATGGATGACTTTGGGAAAAAGTCGTTCTGGTTTCTATGACCCACCTTAGGGAAGAAGGATTCTTGTTTCTACGGCTAGCCTGGGGAGAATGGGACTGAGAGACAGAAGGGCAGAAAAAGGTCATAGAAAATTTTTGCTTCTGGAACTTTCATTTTTGAGCATTGTTTTCTGAGTCCTATCTATCATCTATCTATCTATCTATCTATCTATCTATCTATCTATCTCTCTATCTATCTATCTGGAGGCTCTTGGAGTCACTTCTCTTAAGCCTCAGTTTCTTGAGCTCCAAAATTAGGTTGACTAAAAACTTTCTAAAGTATCATTTTTGTTTTTTTTTTTTTACTGACACTTGATAATTTTGATTTTCTTGACGCTTTCTTGAATATTCTATGTAAAGCAAAACACAAGAAAACTCTTTTCCTATTCAGGTAAGAGAACGGTTGACTATCCCAAGTCTATTGAGAAAAGTGCAATTGCCAAGTAGAAGGAGGTGGTTCCATGCCTCAGCTGCCAGTGGTGGGTGCTCTGCTATACATTAAACAGTGTGCATGGCATGGCTCCTACGCCTGGATCAGTAACCTACTAACTTTTTTGCTACTTACGAACTGCATGCCTATACAGCCTGGTAAACAACTCAATTCCAAAACGAAGGAACCTGCCTGTTTCTGACCTCTGTAGCAAGCACTGTGGCTTCACCTAGATGGGGCCTTGGGAAACACTGGGTGCCTGTGCTGGTGAAGGCAGTGCTGGAGGGAATGATCTTGGGGAGAATAAGCATGTAGACCTAGGGGTAACTTGTGTCCTGTAGGTTTTTGATAAGTATTTGAGAAGTGGAAAATTATCTGTTAGAGAGATAAGAGAGAAATATATTTTTAAATGCAGCATCCTAGTTTCTTTTAAAAATTACACTTCCTCATCTCTTTGAAGGATGTCTTAAAGGCTCGGGAGAATCTTTAATAAAATACAAATACAAAAACCTTCAACTAATCCTAACTGAATATAGTCAGCAGTCATCTGAGAAAAAGCCTCCTCTTCCAGCAAAGATGAGCAGCGAAAGAGACCTAACATTTTAGAGGGAGACTCCTGTGTGTCTTACCAAGCTAGGTGCTTTACCTTAGTGTCTTAATTCCCACTTTGCAGATAAAAACACTGAGGTACAGAGAGAATAATTCTCTCAAGCTCCCAAAGGTTCTTTGTTATATGCCTGAATGCATGCAAAAGCCCCATTTGGTTACCACTCAGGCATACTGTATGTGCACAAGCAGGCAGTCCTTACCACTGCTGCCACCCAGCACCTCTTCCCACAGTTAAATGCCGCAACAAAATCTCAGTGGAGACTATGCCTGTACTTGTAGTTCTGCCACTAATTAGCTTTGTGACTTGACATTTCAATTCTCTAGGCTGCGATTTCCTTGTAAGCTAAACTGATGATCTCTAAGGTCTTTCTTGACAAAGTAAATCCTTCAATGCCCACAAAATCCAAGGCTAGCCACAGGATGGTTAAATTGCCCCTTCTTTCTCACCCACCAGATGGCAGATACATGCTCAGCAGCCTCATGAACAGCCAAATCTTAAAGACAGAGCCCAGGCCCCTGTCACTTAAGTGGGTGAAAATAAAAAATACAGAAGAACCTTAGAAATATGCAGGAATCCTGGGGGCCTCCTATAGTCTAGAGACCTGAGATTCAAGAAAGCCTAGAGGCTCATGTGCTCCGATCTTGTGGCCCCTGCCTTGATGGAGCTATTTGTATTCACTGAGGGCTCCTTCCTGCACTGCTGTATTTAATTCTGAATATGGTATAAATAGAACTTGGCGCTTTGTCAAAGCACACCACCCACCACTATGTTCCAGTCCTTTTGGGACATCAACAAAATCTGAGCCTTTGATTCCCTCTAGTGGCTTAAATCAGCAACTTTCATAACTGATTCTTTACATTTATTACTGAATGCTTAGGTATAGTTTTGCCTGGAGTGTAGGGCACTGGTTTCATTTGACCATTTGTGTGTCCAGTCAAAAGTGATTAGGGGAAGAAGCCAAAGTTCCTTCCTACAAGCTGAGCTTAGAACAGTGCAAACTGGTAGATTTTCCACTGCTCTATAGCTGCTTTATAGAGATTCAGGGAGGATGGGTTATTATACGGGTTATTTCTGTCATTATTTGAGTTGTAGGACCTTGGGCCAACTCTTTTACCCTGGGCCTCTCAGCTTGCTCATTGGTGAAATAAGTGCATAGGTTAGAGTCAAATCAATTTAACAAATATCAATGAACACTTCAAGTGTGTGAGATCCTGGGCTGAATGCTACGGGAAGGCAGTGGTGACTGGTACTTAATATCAAGGAACTTACAGGCTAATGGGAGAACCAGACACCATAGAGGCTGCATAAAATAGGGCACGGCTGGGCACGGTGGCTCATGCCTATAATCCCAACACTTTGGGAGGCCAAGGTGAGAGGACTGCCTGAGCTCCTGGGATCAAGACCAGCCTGAGCAACTTGGCGAGACCTCATCTCTACAATAAATCAAAAAATTAGCCAGCCATGGTGGCACGCACCTGTAGTTCCAGCTACTTGGAAGGCTGAGGCAGAAGGATCACCTGAGTCCAGCAGGTTGAGGTTATGGTGGCTGTGAACGTGCCACTGCACTCTAGCCTGGGCAACAGAGTGAGACTCCAACTCAAAACAAAACAAAAAAAAACAGGGCACAGGCAGCATAACATGAGTGTCAGAGCATGAGCTTTGAAGTGAGTCAGGCCTGCAGCAAGCCTGATCTCTTCCTAGCTGTGTGACCTTGGGCAAGTTAACTAACTACCTCTTTAAGTTTCATCTGTGAATCTGGATGGTCATCTTTACATTATAGGGTTGAGTGCTCTGTGTAGAGCCAAATCATAGGAAGTGCTCACTAAATGGTGGCCACTATTATTGTAGTTTCAAGTTCTAAAGAGAAATAATAGAAGCCTTCTTGAGAATGTCATAAGACCCTAAAAGGGCATAACGCCTCTGAGGCCCAGCAGATTCCTGAGGTCTTCTTCCTTTGCCACTGTGCCTGGCAACCCACCTGCCACTTCTCTTATGGTGGATGCCTCTGAGGGGTCCTCCCCTCAGTCTCAGCCAAAGCAGCCTTGCTATAGAATGAAAGAGTCCCCCCTGCTCCCTTCTTTCCCATTTCATTTCCTTGAAGGCAAAAATACAGATCCTTTTCCTTCCCCCAAATTTGCTGCTAATCAGTTTTGGGAAATGAACAGGGAATGAGATAGGTCATGTATGTGTTTATATTAGCCATGATCCTTGGTCATAAAACCCTTCTGAAGTGGCTGAGTGAGTTCTCTTTAGGAGAGAGAACTTCACACAAGCCCTGGCACTTGGGGTTGTTCAAGTCTGGAGGTTGTATGATTCTATTTCATTGTGAAAGGCTTGAAAGAGGTCAATTTTCACACTGAGCTTCTTTATCACTATGTAAGGAGAGAAAGGAGGATCTAGAACTAAAGCACACCTTGAATGTCAGGCACATTATACCTAGAATCCAGATGATGAGTTTTTTGTTTGTCTTTTTTTGAGTTGGAGTTTCACTCTGTCACCTAGGCTGGAGTGCAGTGGCATGCTCATAGCCACCACATACTCAACCTGCTGGACTCAGGTGATCCTTCTGCCTCAGCCTTCCAAGTAGCTGGAACTACAGGTATGCACCACCACGCCCAGCTAATTTTTTGGTTTATTGTAGAGACAGGTCTGGCCATGTTGCCCAGGCTGGTCTCAAACCCCTGGGCTCAGGTAATCCTCTAGCCTCTGCCTCCCAAAGTGCTGGGATTACAGGTGTGAGCCATATGCCTGGTACCCATTTATATTTTATCATATCAATTCATCAGGCATCAATACTGTAGATTTAATAGTCAACAATGTGCAGGGTGGGGTGGCACACACCTATAATCCCAGCACTTTGGGAGGCTGAGGCAAGATGACTGCCTGAGTCTATGGGCTCAAGACCAGTCTGGGCAACTTGGCTAGACCTCATCTCTACAATAAATTTAAAAAAAAATTAGCTGGGCATGGTAGCGTGCGCCTGTAGTTCTAGCTACTTGAAGGCTGAGGTGGAAGGATCGCTGGAGCCCAGCAGGTCGAGGCTGCGGTGGCCGGGAGCTGCCACTGTACTCCAGTCTGGGCGACAGAGTGAGATTCCAACTCAAAAATAAAAAAATTTTTAAAAAATTAGCCGGATGTGGGGGGCAGGCCTGTGATTCCAGCTACTTGGAAGGCTGAGGTGGAAGGATCACCTGAGCCCAGCAAGTCAAGGCTGCCGTAGCTGTGAGCGTGCCACTGCACTCTAGCCTAGGTGACAGAGTGAGGCTCCAACTCAAAAAAAAAAGAAAAACAAATAGTCAATAATGTCAGAGCTTTGGCCAAGTACTAAAGGAAAGAAGGTGGGCATGTAGTCTCTTAGTTCAGACTGCTATAACAAACTACTGTACACTGGGTGACTTAAACAGCAGACATCTATTTCTC
Organism: Carlito syrichta; assembly: GCF_000164805.1. NCBI lineage: Eukaryota > Metazoa > Chordata > Mammalia > Primates > Tarsiidae > Carlito > Carlito syrichta. The sequence goes on from NW_007259849.1 coordinate 959,707, forward strand.
ACAATTCTAGAACCTGGAAAGACCGAGATAAAGGTGCCAGCAGATTCTGTGTCTGATGAGGACCCTGGTTCATAGACACCATCATCTCTCTGTATCCTTATATAGCTGGGGTCTTTTTTATAAGGACATTATACCTTTCATGAGGGTAGAGCTCTCCCAAAGGCTGTACCTCCTAATACCATCACATTAGGGATTAGGATTTCAACATATGAATTTTGTGGAGACATAAATATTAAGTCTATAGCAGAGTCTAAAGTTTCTAACAGGACACCATTCCTGGCAAAAGATGAAAGTCAGAGGTAAACAAAGCCAACAGTGGAACTGAACTCCAACTGGCCAAAGGCATATCAGATGGATAGAGAGAAAGGATCCAACTGGGGTAACTTGAAATTTTTTCTCTTTGGATCAAAAGGGCTATTTCATATTTTGAAATCATGTGACATAAAACTGCAGAGATTGAAAAATGAATGTGTGTCTCTAAGGGAAGAAAGAACTCCCCATAAAAGCCACTTCCTGGAGGTATTTCTACACTTATGAAGAGATCTGGGAGGGTAACGAAGGGTCTACGGAGTGAGCCAGCATTGGAGCCTGTTCTGAGGAGGATGCCAACCCCTTCCTTCCTTTTTCCCACATACAGTGTTTTTGTGGAATGACCAAGGAAAATTCAGGGCCCAGGCACAACTAATAGAACAGAAGTATTCCAAGAGATTTATTTAGAGGCACAAGAGAAACAAAAATGAAAAAATAAAGCAAAGCTGTGCTGCAGCTTCCTCTAACATAACAACTGAAGGTGGACACTATTTGAGGAGCTGTGTGAACATCAGCAGTGGAAAGGGAGGCGTTGTGGGGAAAGAACACAGGGCTGCCTGTTGAGTAGTCCTGCCTGGGTATCATAACAGACTTAAATCCAGACTCAGTGCCTATCTTCCCCTCCTCACCCTAAAATAAAGCACACTGTGCTACTGACTTCCCTGTCACAGCTCACCATCCTATCAGTCCTACAAGCTTGAAAACACTCTGCTTTTGAACACTTTTTATTTCTTCTTTTAGATCCAGTAGGTTGCTGTGTTCTACAGTGTTGACGTCTATATTATCTGTCCTTTGTTTTTTGTTTTTACCACCTTCATCACTGTCCTGGAATGGTCTCTCTCATCTGGAAAAATTTAACAGCTTTTCATAAATACATGTCTCAGTATTTCTCATTTCTGTGCATTTATACACAGCTCCCAAAGTATCTCTTTCTTAAGCAAAGAATTATGTCACTGTGCCCATTACGTCAGGCAAGGCCTTTTATCACATGAACTACCTCACTTTTCTAGCCTGATTTGTTACTACTTTCCCACATTTATTCTTCACACCAGCCAAGCTGAATGATTTATTAACATTTGCTGAATATTCCCCACTCTCTCATCCTGTGCCTCTGTCATCTCCCTACCCCACATTTCAAAACCTTTCCTCATCCTCTATTTCTATCTACATAAATTCCATTTACCGAAGCCCATATTAAATAACACCATCTCAATAATAAGACCAGTTGCTTTTTATTCATAGCTATACTAAGTACTAAACACTATACTAGATGATTTGTATATAGTATTTCTAATCTTCACAAAACCCTTGAAAGATTTAAGTCTTTTCTGAGACCATTAATTAATTGCCTATAATTTCTTTTCCCTAAATATGCACAATCCTTTGATCATGAGTAATTTCCCATTATACTACACTATTTGTGTAGTTGTCTTTTCATCTCCTTAAATACATGCTATTGGCCAGCAACAATTGTTGTTGGATTTAAAGAAATTCATTTAAATAATTAAATAATTTTCATCTCTAAGATTTTTTCCAGCTTCAAATGACTCTAGAACTCCAAGAATATGAGTTGCTGGGCAACTTAGTGCATAGTTTCCAAGAGTATCATACTCTTGGAAGCCTCTATCGATAGGAGAGAGAAAGATCAAGACAAAGTTGTTTACCTGAGCAATTTCATTGTTCATAGAAACCCAGTAAGGAAGGAAAAACAGGCACTACTAAGATATTATTGGCGCGGGGGGGGGGGGGGGGGGGGG
>NW_007259849.1:961792-989029 GCF_000164805.1 Carlito syrichta
GAAGATGTGATAAATTCAGCAAATGGAGCAGCCAGTGTGAGACACCAGGACTTTTAGTACTCCTGGCCTAGGATTCTTCCAACACCTTGACCAGTCCTTGCCCACAGGAATATCCATAATTAGTTGTTGTAATATTTCCCCCCCATACATTGCCATTCAGTTTCTGCATTATTCATCAGAAGTTTTCTTCTTCTAGTGTCCTACTACATTGGAACCTTGGGGACCCACACAGAGATCAAGAGAGTAGCAGAGGAAAAGGTCACTTTGCCCTGTCACCATCAACTGGGACTTCCAGAAAAAGACACACTGGATATTGAATGGCTGCTCACTGATAATGAAGGGAACCAAAAAGTGGTAAGTATATATCCCTCCTCCTTATCCTCCTATTTGCCTTTGCTTACAGTCTTTCTCGTTGAGTCTGAAAGAGCTAGAATTGGTTTTTCATCTGGCTTACACTCAAAAGACTCTAGATACAAACTACAGAGAAGAAAGAATACTTAGTTGTGAGACTAAGAGAATATGTTTTTCAGGCAAGCCATAACTATGAGAAAGCCATCTGATCTGAGTGCAGTGGCTCACACCTGTAACCCCAGCACTTTGGGTGGTAAAGGCGAGAGGACTACCTGAGCCTATAGATTCGAGACCAGCCTGAGCAACTTGGCATGAAAAAATCAGCCGTGTATGGTGGTGCACGCCTGTAATTCCAGCTACTTGGAAGGCTGAGGTGGAAGGATAGCCTGAGCCCAGCAGGTTGAGGATGGGGTGGCCATGAGCATGCCACTGCACTCCAGCTTGAGCAGCAGAGTGCGACTCTGACTCAAAAAAAAAAAAAGCCATCTGGTATTTGCCTGGACAGGGAATTTGCACTATTAGTGTCTTTGCCTAACAAGGGGACTAAGATATAGCAGCTTGATTCTGTAGTCTAGGGGACCAGAACCCAAAGCCTACTCTAAGAGACCTGCTCCTCTTCCTCCTCATAAACCATCACTACCTGCCTATGCTTCAGTCTTGCACAAAGTTATGACTTCCAAGCTTAAGAGTATGTGATATGAGCTGGGCTCAGTGGCTCAGCCTGTAATCCCACGCTTTGGGAGGCTGAGGTGAATGGATTGCCTGAGCCCGCGAGTTCCAGACCCACCTGGGCAACTTGGCGAGACCTCATCTCTACAATAAATCAAAAAATTAGCCGGGCATGGTAGCACGCGCCTGTAGTTCCAGCTACTTGGAAGGCTGAGGCGGAAGGATCGCCGGAGCCCAGCGGGTCGAGGCTGCGGTGGCCGGCAGTGGCCACTGCACTCCAGTCTGGGCAACAGAGTGAGACTCCAACTCAAAAAAAAAAAGAGTATGTGATATGACAAACAACGTGCAGTACAGAGAAACAAGTACTAGACATGAATAAAAATGCTTTACACACATATAATTGGTCAGCAAGAGAACTGACACTGGTGTTAGAGTGGAAAAATAAAGGAGTGGGCCCTAAGTCTTTAGTGCTCAGGTCGGGTAGAGCCATGATGACCCACTGGTTTCATGTGCTTCTGGCGTGTGAACAGAAATTGCAGTGCTCTGCCTCCTGTTCAGGAGCAACTGGGCTGGCTGGTATAAGAACTCAGATACATGGCCAGGTGTGGTGGCTCATGCCTGTAATCCCAGCACTTTGGGAGGCCAAGGTGAGAGGATTGCCTGAGCCCACAGGTTTGAGACCAGCCTGAGCAACTTGGCTAGAGATGCTACAATAAATAAAAAAATTAGCCAGCCGTTGTGGTGTATGTCTGTAGTTCCAGCTATTTGGAAGGCTGAGGTGGAAGGATTACCTGAGCCTAGCAGGTCAAGGCTGCGGTGGCCGGGAATGTGCCTCTGTCCTCCAGCCTGGGCAACAAAATGAGACTCCAGCTCAAAAAAAAAACCCAAAAAACTAAAATAAAAAAATAAAGAACTTAGTTAACTATTGTTATTATATTCTGCCTTGCTTGCATTCAGTCACAGTAGCTCTCTTCAATCCACGTTTTTGGTATAACTTCTCTCACTCCCTTTACTCATTGACCTATGTTGCTGTTAAAAGGCTTACCTTTTTATTAAAGTTTTATGACTAGCCAGGCTCGGTGGCTCAGTCTGTAATCCCACGCCTTCGGGAGGCTGAGGTGAGTGGATTGCCTGAGCCCGCGGGTTCGAGACCCACCTGGGCAACTTGGCGAGACCTCATCTCTACAATAAATTAAAAAAAAAAAAAACAGCCAGGCATGGTAACACATGCCTGTAATTCCGGCTACTCAGAAGACTGAGGCAGAAGGATTGCCGGAGCCTAGCAGGTCGAGGCTGCGGTGGCTAGGAGCGGCTACTGCACTCCAGTCTGGGCGACAGAGTGAGACTCCAACTCAAAAAAAAAAAAAAAAGTTTTATGATTAAAAAATGTGTACCTTAGGAAAACTGATTTTCCTCATTTTTTGCAGTTTACTTCTTTTCCTGTTAGGTGTGGTGGTGTGTACCTACAGTCTCAGCTACTTGGGAGTCCGAGGTGGGAGGATTGCTTGAGGCCAGGAGTTTGAGGTTGCAGTGCACTATGACCAAACCTGTGAATAATCACTGTACTCTAGCCTGGACAACATATCAGGACCCCATCTCTAAATAAATGAATAGAAAATTGTCGTTTTCTCTGTCTGTGCCACTAATTTCCTAAAAGGGTTTATGTTGGGAGAAGCTAAGGTTTTCACTGAAAATAAATTTCAGGATCACTATTGGAGTTTAAGCTGCTGTCTACATCACCTTGTTATTTTGATACTACCTGTCATTTTGTCCTCATAGTGTAGCATCCAAAGACTATCTGTTCTCTATAGAGCAAGGTCACCTTAATCTGAGCATGTTTATTCCAACAACTTCTTGGTCAGTCCTAGACAAGATACTCTCAGTTCTGAGGGAAGTAAGTAAGAGCCCAAGTTCCTGTAATAAAAATCTAAGAATGACTCTGATAAAGACTCTCTCCTTTGACCACACTTGAGGTAGGCTTCTGGTTCTTTCTGACTAGACCTGATCTTGGGCTTTTCTTTCTGTCCCTGGAGAACACATTCTGAGCAAGAATTCTAAGTCAGTTTAGTGAAAATGCCCCACCTTTGGTATCTAATCACCCTGGCCTGCCTATAACAATAACCCTATCAAGCAGGTTCAGCCAGAAACCCCCTTATCCTGATGTTTCCTCTTAGTAACTTCCCATCTACTGACCCCCACCCTGCTCTTTGGTTATAAACTCCCACTTGTCCTTGTTGGAGTTAGAGTCAAGCCCAATCTCTGTCCTCCACTGCAAGACCCCATTGCAGTGGCCCCATACCTATTTCCCCCACTTAAAATCTGCCTTACCATATTTAACAAGTATCACTGAATAACTTTCTCCAACAATTCCATATATCTAACTTTCAAGTAACTTCATTTGAACTAAACAAAAAAAACTGCTTGATTATATAGCCAAGTGAATATTAGGAATATTAATTATTGATTTTGAGCCAGGCTCAGTGGCTCAGCCTGTAATCCCATGCTTTGGGAGGCTGAGGTGAATGGATTGCCTGAGCCTGCAAGTTCGAGACCGGCTTGGGCAACTTGGCGAGACCTCATCTCAAAAATCAAAAAATTAGCCGGGCATGGTAGCGCGCGCCTGTAGTTCCAGCTACTTGGAAGGATGAGGCGGAAGGATCGCCGGCACCCAGCAGGTCGAGGCTGTGGTGGCCGGGACTGTGCCACTGCACTCTAGTCTGGGTGACAGAGTAAGACGCCTACTCAAAGAAAAAAAAAAAGGCCACTAATATGGTTGGCTTTATGCAGTCATAATTCCCCATGTGTCTTCAGTTGATATTCTAAAGTAAGCATGGTCATTTATTCAATCATTCAGATTACACAAATTTATTTAGTACTTACTGTATGTCACACTAGGTAGCAGGATACACTGGTAAAGAAGACATCATAGTAGTGGCTCATGTCTGTAATCCCAGTCACTTGGGAGGCTGAGGCAGAAGGATTGAGAACAGGAGTTTGAAACCAGCCTGGGCAACATAGTGAGATCCTGTCTCTTAAATAAATAAATAAAATAATGTTTTTAAAAAGAAAGGAAGGGGAGGGAGGCAGGAAGGAAGACAAGCAGAAAGGAAGCAATAAGTATTAGCTACATGCCAGGTTTAAATCTGTTTAGCACATATTATTTAATACTTGCCAGGCACAGTAGTTCATGCCTGTAATCCCAGGTACTCAGGAGACTGAGGCAGGAGGATTGTTTGAGGTCAGGAGTTCAACACCAGCTTGGGCAACATAGTGAGACCTCGTCTAAAAAAATTTTTGTTTTAATTTTAATACTCATGACTAGAATTATTAGGCCCAATTTACAAATGATGAACTGATGTGTACCTGTATGCTCATATACACACAAAGTGAACAAATTGCCTAAAGGCACCTATTTTGCATTTTTAAATTAGGTACTCTAATATGAATGCCTAGGCTGTGAACCACTAGCTATATTACTTTCATAAATAATTTGAAAGTATAATATGTGCTATGTAAGAAATAAGAGGGTGTGGAGAAAACTATTCCACACAGAATTAATTATGCAAAGGTTCTGATGCAGGAAAAAACTTGATACTATTGAAAGTTACAAAATATCAAAAACCAATTTAGTTAAATTTAATAAATATTTATTGGATTCCCACATACACACAGCCTACAGCAAAGGAGTAACTGAAGAAAGAAGTGTGCAAAGAAACAATTTCAGAACTGACAAATATCATGACAAAGACAAGCAGAGTGTTCTAGCCACTGGCCAAGAGTAGCTAGAAGAGAAGAAAAGTAAAGGACAGCTTCCTGTAAGAAAACATAGTTGATCTAAGTCTTGATAAAAGGAATTATCCTGAAAAAAATTATGAGAGTACAGATACAAAGACTGGAAAATTCTGGGAAATCATAAACAGCTAGTATAGGTATAATGTAAGATGTGAGCCTGCTGAGGTTGCAGGACCAGAAGATAGAAGATCTTGTATGCTGTCCTAGGGTGCTTAGAATTGTTGCTGTAATGTCATGGGGTTCTTGAAGAATCTTAAGAGTGCAAGGGACATATTTACATCTTAGGGCAATTGCTCTGACACTATATGGCACACTGATTTAAGGGAGACTCAAGTAAAAGCAAGATCAGTTGAACAATTTCAGACTATACAATAAAGGCTTAAATTATAGTCATGGGCATTTGGGATGTCAAGAAAGGGATAATAGGTTGGGCGTGGTGGCTCACGTCTATAATACCAGCACTGTGGGAGGCTGAGGTAGGAGGACTTCTGAGCCCAGGAGTTTGTGACCAGCCCAGGCAACATAGCAAGACCCCGTCTCTACCAAAAATTTAAAAATTAGCTAGGCACGGTGGCACATACCTGTAGTCCAAGCTACTCAGGAGGCTGAGGTGTAAGGATTGCCTGAGTCCAGAGGTGGAGGCTGCAGTGAGCCGTGACCGCACCACTGGATGACAGAGTGAGACCCTGACTCAAAAAAAAAAAAAAAAAAAAAGTTGCCAGGGTGTTGGGAATGAGAGTGAGGGTGATTGAGAAAAAAAATACAGGAAAAGTTGGAATGTTGTGACACTTAAAGTAGGCTACCAATGACGTAGATCCTAAGTTTAGCTTTGCCTTTCAATCTGAGAAGAAATGTTTTTATCACCTTTGTCAAGGATGTTCAAAGCATACAGAGAACATTTGGAAATGGATAGGTAGTCTGAATAATCTGAATTTCAGCCTTGAAATAGCATGGCCATTAGAACTCTGGAGCTCTCCTCCTGGTCCTAGGAATGGAAACATAACTGCATTTCCAAAGTGAAAGTGACTACTTCTCCCAAGGTCAGCCAGGAACACACAACAGAAATCTTTCTTGGCCGGGTTTGGTGGCTCAGCCTGTAATTTCAGCACCTTGGGAGGCCAAGGCAAGTGCATTGCCTGAGCCTGTGGGTTTGAGACTAGCCTGTGCAATTTGGTGAGAACTTGTCTCTACAGTCTCTACAATAAATAAATAAATAAATAAATAAATAAATAAAAATTAACCAGGTGTGGTAGTGCACGCCTATAGTTCTAGCTACTGGGAAGGCTGAAGCAGAAGGATTGCTGTGAGCTGGGGAGGCCAAGAGTGTGCCACTGTACTCTAGCCTGGGCGACAGAGTGAGACTCCAACTCAAAAAAAAAAAAAAAAAAAAAAAAGTTTCTCTTCTATTTTTCTTTTTTTTTTTTGAGTTGGAGTCTCACTCAAGTTGCCTACACTGAAGTGCAGTGGCCGCTCCCGGCCACCGCAGCCTCGACCTGCTGGGCTCTGGCGATCCTTCCGCCTCAGCCTTCCGAGTAGCTGGAACTACAGGCACGTGCTACCACGCCCGGCTAATTTTTTGATTTATTGTAGAGATGAGGTCTCGCCAAGTTGCCCAGGCGGGTCTCGAACCCACGGGCTCAGGCAATCCACTCACCTCAGCCTCCCAAAGGTGCGGGATTACAGGCTGAGCCACCGAGCCCGGCCTTCTATTTTTCAAATAGAGGAAATGAGGACATACATATTCCAGTTCCCATGCCTAGCCTCTCATGCTTCACTTTACCCTTTCCATTTGGCTTTGAACAAGAAGAACCCTGATCTAAAACATCAAGAGACCTGTATCCATCTCCGTTCAAAGCAGTTGTATGATTGCTGTGTGGGCCATGCATGGCACAGCAGAACAACTGCCAGAAAGTTGACTGACCCATCTGCTCCATACAAGTACTAACAAATTGTCCTAGCTCCACCAGGAATGCCATAAAACAAATAGCCCCCAAAACAGCTGCACTTTATATATTTTTCTTCATTTGCAAAATTGTTAAATTGATGTTCATTTTTTTCCCATCACACCTTCATAAACAGTTTAGTCTCACCACTACATTTCTTAGTATTAAAAAAAAAAAAGAACAAAGAAACCCACATCTGGGATATAGAATGTGTCTGAGCCAAATTGCAAGGCTGTAACTGAGACCCAATCCATGTGAGAAAGGTGTGTGAAATTTGCATATTAAATAATTGTTATTTAATTATATTATTGAGGCAGGGGCCCTTCTGAAGATGCAGGAATAATAAAAGGGAAAATAAGTTACTTCCTGCTTTTTTGTGCTACTTTTTTCCCAGGCTTTTCACTTTGGAGGGCTACATGTTCAAACTTTTGGCAGAATCCAATCAGGATAGTGATCTTGTAAGCCAATCAGCAAATAGGACATGCAAATGAAATAATTATGTAAAACCAATCAGTGTGTACCAAGTAATGCTAACTGCCACCTCCAGCTACAAAATATCCAATCAAATGGATAATGCCAAACTGCCTCCTTGTATGGGAGACAAAGAAACTAAAATGTATATAAGGCAATGCCTTGCTGCATTCCGGTCTCAGCCTTTCAATGTGAATCCCCTGAGCCGGTGCTAGCATGAATAAATGCTGTTTCCTGGCAAAATAACCTTGGTGTCTTCTCTCTCTGTAAAGATTTCTGCTACATTATATAGCTATCTTGCAATTGTATAATCTCTGCTTTCCAAAGATGTCAGATGCTTCTCTGTATGCTATTTATTTTTTCATTAAATATTTGGACAATCCTAGCCTGGGCAACATAGTGAGATTTGTCTCTTTAAAAAAAAAAAAAAAAAAAAAAAATCATGGCCCAGCTCGGTGGCTCAGCCTGTAATCCCACGATTTGGGAGGCCAAGGTAAGTGGATTGCCTAAGTCCACGGGTTTAAGAAAGACCAGCCTGGGCAACTTGGTGAGACCTCATCTCTACAATAAATCAAAAAATCAGCTGGGCATGGTAGCGTGCATGCCAGTAGTTCCAGCTACGTGGAAGGCTGAGGTGGAAGGATCGCCGGTGCCCAGCCCAGCAGGTCGAGGCTGTGGTGGCTGGGAGAGTGCCACTGTACTCCAGCCTGGGCGACAGAGTGAGACTCCAACTCAAAAAAAAAAAAAAAAATCAGGACAGGATTTTGGGGAAAGGGAAGAAAAACAAGATGGAGTCAAGCCTACTTAAATGTATTCAGTTCTGTGGTAGAGATATGCCCAAAACTCTGAAGGTTGAAGAAAGAAAACATTCTGACTGGGGAGCTAGGAAAAGCTACACACAGAAAGCAGCTCTTGAGTTTGACCTCAAGGCCTTGTATAGGTGTTGGTAGGCAAAAATAAAAGAGGGAGAAACATTTCAGAAGGAAAAAACTGCATTAAAGTCAAAGACACATCAGAAAATACTGTTCAGAACCAAGGAATATCATTTTGGGGATTAACGGATTCAGAGATGTGAGGACAAGGGCCAAAGATGTGAAGACAAGGGGCCAGGTGTGGTGGCTCACGCCTATAATCCCAGTACTATGGAAGGCCAAGGTAAGAGGATTGTCTGAGCCCATGGGTTCAAGACCAGCCCGGGCAACTTGGTGAGACCTCATCTCCATAACAAATCAAAAAAATTAGCTGGGCATGGTGGCATGTGCCTGTAGTTCCAACTACTTGGAAGGCTGAGGCGGAAGGATCACCAAGGATCATCGAGGCTGCGGTGGCCGTAAGCATGCCGCTGCACTCCAGCCTGGGCGACAGAGTGAGACTCCAACTCAAAAAATAATAATAAGAGATGAGACATGGTCCCGACTGCACTGCCTTAGGTATCACATCCAGGGGGAAGCCTCATCAGTGTGCACAAGTGAGGGGAAACAGGTTTTCAGCCAGGGGAATTTTGCTATACAAATGAGTGAAATGATTAATATCCTTGGGGCACTGGGCTGAACCATTTTGGAAACCTTAGGGGCGTTCTTGATTCAGTTAATCAAAATGATACTAATCTTTGAGTGCTTACTATCTTACTCCTAGAAAAATTCTCGTAAGTAGCTCAGGCCAGTTTTACAGTTGATAACCTTAAGATATAGAAAGGTTAACTGAACTGAGAAGCAAAGCACTAGGTGGAACAACTTCCGTTTGAGTGTAGATCATCTGACTTCCCAGCCAGCACTCTCAGTCACTCTCTGTGCTGCATACAGTGGTTTCTCAAAGTCTGTGGTTTTTCTATAACCCACTGGTATATGCTACATGGTCAGAAATTTTGTTTTGGTTTTGTTGTTTTAACATTAACATAGACTAGACAATATCAGAGTGTATTGCACGTAGATTCTTTCATAAAACATATATTTCCCATCATATATGTGTATGCTATATGTGTTCACGGGAAAAAAATATTAATATGAGTCGGTTCAAAACAGTTTGAGAGCCCCTGCTCTACTGTTAGTGGCAATCCAAAGCACCCAAATTCTACTCTAGGCCACTGCTACTAAGGCTCTCCAAAGTCAAATGTACCTTTCAATACAAGGACATCTCCTGATACTTGCCCAAATACTAAAATAAACAAGAAAAATTCCAAGGCCCTCAAACCAAAAAAGGTCACCAACCTCTCAAAGCCCACAAAACACAAAAGTTCCTAAAAATTACCTAGCTCTTTACTGTCTTTTAGGCTTAGTTATCTCTTCATTCTTCTTAGCAAGCACAAACCGACCTTTCTTGGAGATAATTATGCACCTGGGGAAAATATGGACAAATCAGGAAAGAAGAAAATCACACTGAGTACCTATGAAGTGTTCCAAGCTCACTTGCCCCTAACTTTCAGTCTTGAGTGGAGATAAGCTCTAGAGCTTCCAGTTTTTTCTGTTGCTAACACATTTCCTCCTCTCCCCATTGTCCAACCAGTTTGGCATTTCTAAGGTAGCTCCTTCCACTGGCAAGAAACTATTCTTCCTATGCAACAGGATGTGGGGCTGACAGCGTCTACCCACCCTGCAAACATTTAAAACAAACAAGTACCAAAACCAGGAGAAGGGCTGTGATCCTAGCTCTTCCTGGTCTGTGTCTAAAGCAGAAGACTTTCAGTTGAGTGTTAAAAACCTATGGGATTATTTGCAAAATAGTGAGAGGATTTTTCCGGGTCAGAGTTCATAGGTTTTGTCTGGGAGAAAAGAAGAAAAACAGCAAGGTGGAACTAAGCAGTCATGTAGAAATGGTGCTGGATATAAGAAGCTAGTTGTATTGTAAGGGGTAAGAATAGGATAGAAACCTCTTTCTGGCCATAAGAAGGCCTCTCTGGGATGCCCAGCCTCAACAAAGGAGTGGACTTATTCATTAGTGATGTCTACCACGAAAACAGGAGGGGCAACAGTGCTTAGCACAAAATAAATACCACACTTAAAAAAAAAAAAAAAAATCCTGAAGCTGGGCTCAGTTGCTCAGTCTGTAATCCCATGCCTTGGGAGGCTGAGGTGAGTGGATTGCCTGAGTCCGCAGGTTCGAGACCCACCTGGGCAACTTGGTGAGACCTCATCTCTACAATAAATAAAAAAAAAATTAACCGGGCATAGTAGCGCGTGCCTGTAGTTCCAGCTACTTGGAAGGCTGAGGCCGGGAGCGGCCACTGCAATCCAGTCTGGGTGACAGATTGAGACTCCAACTCAAAAAAAAAAAATCCTGAAACTAAGGGACAGCATTGTGTTCATGGATTTAATTTCCCTATTTAGTTCACATCCATAAAGAGACAAGCACTATACTTGGCACAGAGTAGCCACTAAATGGTCACTGAGTGAAGGAATAATGAATACCCTTCCACAGATTGTCTTTTTAAAAATTCTTGATCTAAATCTGTGAAGTTATTGGGATAGGAACTGTTATCCTAATTTCCTTTTAATTTTGATAAAAATTAGACCCTAACTCATCTCCAGAAAACTTGGACTCTAAATCTTTTAGATTCTAAAAGGTTAAGGTCCTTTTTCAAGATGGATTTCAGAACTCTGCCTGGCACTCAAGAGTTCTGGAGATAAAGTCCTTTCCCACCCAGTCTCCTTCCCCCATAAAATGCAGATTTCCCTCACACACTATTGGTAGATACATCCTGAATATCATCTTCATGTTAAAAAAGCCTAAAAAGTACAATCAATGCATTATTCCAGTCAAAAGTTCAGTCTTTATTCCTACACAGATGTTTTGTCTTGAATTTCTGCATTCTTTTCAATAAAAGCCTCAAGTTATGGAGAGGGGGAGGAGGGAAAGCTGCATGTTATGGGAGGAGGGAGCAAGAAAAGGGATTTATCTCCAGAAATCTTGGGGTTCCAATCTAAACTCTAAAATCCATCTTGGGCAAGGGCTTTCACCTTTTAAAGTCTAAAAGGTTTAGAGTTCAGGTTTTTCCAGAGATAAATTTGGGTCTAATATTTCTCATATATTAATTTCCACAGACATAGAACTTGTGGGTGGCTGATGGTGATGCACATATTTCTTATCTATAGCTATATAAATTATTCTTGTTCATAGAGATACAAATGAATATAAATCTCTTCTAGTCCTAATTCTCATTTGAACTGGTTTTAACATCTTACTAGCTCTATCATTACTGAATGAAGTAAAATCTTTGACACATTTCTTTTCCATATATATGAGACAGTTTTACTTTAAAAAAATTATCCTTGAACACTAGAATACTCATTTCTTTGTATTGTTTTTATCTCTAGAACAGTGCCAAGCAGAGTGTTTTTTAAATTAATTTTTTATTTTTGAGTTGGAGTCTCACTCTGTTGCCAGGCTACAGTGCAGTGGCATGCTCATGGCCACCACAGACTCGACCTGCTGGGCTTAGGCGATCCTTCCACCTCAGCCTTCCTTATTATTATTATTTTTTAAATAAATGCTTACTGAATGAAGAACTGCAGAGTGCAAAACAGCCTAGCCAAAGACAACAGATGTAAATAAAATCAGATAACCCTGAAAGGTTCCCTGGATGATACCTAGCATAATAGAAAATGTACCCAGCAATCTATTTGCCCACTTCAAAGTCTTTCATAATTTCTCCTGAAATAAAAATGGTGCAAAGAAATTCTAAGGATGAGAGTAAAGAGAACATTGTCAGTCTGAATGTCATATCAGGAAAGGCTTTATGGGGAGTTAATATTGATTTTGGACTGAAAAGAATAAATAGCAAATGCAGTGAGCAAAGGCGTAAGAGCACAGAAAAGCACAACACATTAAAAAAAGGGAAACGATGTCATCTGATTGGACTCAGGTATGTGAAGTAGACTAAATAAGGAAGAGATTGAGAAGGTAACATAGAGGTTTATTCTGAGTCTGAATCTAATCTGGGTCTGGTCATCATTCAGAGGTGATTGGAGCCATTAATGGTTTTTGAGCTGGAAAAGAGTTTATGTGAATTTCACATTAATAATAATCTTATTATTTACATTAATAAGATTAACTTGGCAGCTATGTAGGGTAGACTGGAGAAGACAGAAGTACACAGCAGCCAGGCAGCTCGAAATATGAAACTGGAGCTCAAAAACATGTTGAGGATAGAGATACACAATAGTGGTATTTGAAATGAGAGAGTAATTTTGAATGAAAATGTTTTAGGTTACAGTGGTTAATGTTCTCTTACCTGTTTCTCCTCCCTTCTACCTCCCCTAAGACTGTGATGTCTTCAGTGTGGGAACTGTGTTATTCCTGCCTGTTTTCTCAGTGATGGACATGGGACCTGACACATAAGCTCAATAGATATTTGCTGAAGAAAAAAGAATATGCAGAGAAAGGAGAAAGCATTTTTCTCAGAGAGGTGGTAAGGGGAAAACGGATGACAACAGACATAATGGAGACAGAACTGACGAACTTTGTATTGGATGACTTTTAATCTTTTGAGGAAAGCATCTGATAAGCTACAGAGCATCACATGATTGAGGATGAGGCTAAGGCTTAAGTAGAGTGAAAACAATTTGGAACAGCTGCAGCCAGAAATGTGCTTAGGAGACTCCCATATGCTTGCATGCTTTTTTTAGTGCCCTTCTATGTAACTGGAATGCTTTCTCCAGCCCTACTCTTCCTGCATCTCCTCTTAGTCTACTCAACTTTCAAAGCTTTCTGGGATACTCTTTCTGATACTATTTCAAGTAACATTCTTTTTTCTATGTTTACACTTCTTTCTCTGTTAATGCCACTTGATTAGAAATTACCTGGAGAGTTTCACTCATCTGAGTATCTTCATCCAGATCCGATGAGAAGCAGGCATCCACAAATGTTTGCTTATGTTTAAATCAAATAAGTTTAAGAATATCATTGCCGAGTGGCAGGAGAAACAAAGTTAAAGTCATATGGCTTTGAAGTCTTGGTTTCTATGACTGGAGTGAGGTGATGGACTATGAGAATCCAGGGAAAGATTAAAGAACTAGAGGTTGTGATGCAGGCAGATGAAAATTCAGTAAAAATCAACATTTACTTTTTCTGTTGGGAAAATCTATTAGTTTCCATAGCCAGGAAAACAGAATGAAACTTATGTGCATTTTGTGGCAGGAAAGAACAGAATTTTTTCCATCTAAATTCCTCTTACTACTCCACACTAAAGCCAAAACCAAACAATGAAGCCTTCAGTATCAGATCTGATTTTTTTTTTTTTTTTTTTTTTTAGTTGGAGTTTCATTCTATCACCCAGGCTGGAGGGCAGTGGCCTGCTCCTGGCCACCACAGCCTTGACCTGCTGGGCTCAGGCAGTCCTTCTGCCTCAGCCTTCCAAGTAGCTAGAACTACATGCACACACCACCATGCCTGGCTAATTTTTTTGATTTATTATAGAGATGAGGTCTCACAAGTTGCCCAGTCTGGTCTTGAACCTGTGGGTGCAGGCAGTCCTTTCACCTTGGCCTCCCAAAGTGCTGGGATTATAGGCATGAGCCACCGCACCCAGTTCATTATCTGAATTTTTTTTTTTTGAGTTGGAGTCTCACTCTGTCGCCCAGACTGGAGTGCAGTGGCACGCTCCCGGGCACCGCAACCTCGACCTGCTGGCAATCCTTCTGCCTCACCCTTCCAAGTAGCTGGAACTACAGGCACGCACTACCACACCCGGCTAATTTTTTGATTTATTGTAGAGATGAGGTCTCTCCAAGTTGCCCAGGTGGGTCTCGAACCCGTAGGCTCAGGCAATCCACCCACCTCAGTCTCCCAAAGCACGAGATTACAGGCTGAGCCACCAAGCCCGGCCATATTGGAATTTTAACCACTAACTTCTACTATATCATAACGTCTTCAGTCCTTTCATAAAGACTCTCAACAAAACAGATTTTTCAGTTTCACTTTTACTCCATTTCCAGACATTCTGGAAGAACAATTAAGAGCAGTTAAATGAATACACATGGGGAAAGAGGTTAACAATATATACGAACAATAGCCTTAGAAGACCTATATTCAAATCTCGTTCTGCCACTTGTCTGTAAAATGGGAGTTACTTGGAAAAATTGTGGTGAAAAATAAGCTAGAGAGCACATAAAAGTTGTATGGTATACTTTGAACAGATCCCATGCAGAAAATGCAAAAGACAGAAAAGGGAATCATCCTCTATTCTCTCAATTTTCCTTAGTCAACTACTGATACCACGTATTGTGTACCCTTGCAGAAATATTCTAGGTTTAATGTATGTATAGATGTACTCTTGTACAATTTCCTCCTTTCCTTAACTTAGCTGTGTGACCTTCAGTATGTAACTCAAATGTAAAGTTTCTTATCTATAATATGGAGTAGTTCTGAGCACTTAATGAAATAATTAAATGGGCACAAATATGAGGGGTTTTTTATTTTTGTTTTTTTGAGAAAGCAGGATTTATTGAGAGGACAGAAAAGCTCCCACAGTGGGAGGGGACCCAAGGGGTTGCCCAATGCTACAAAAATATGAGGTGTTATCCTTGGAAGGAGAAGGAAGGCCTAGGCAAATGTTTATTGTACTTGCAACTTTTACATAGAACTGAGATTTCTTGAGCCTTAGAATCAGCCCGACTTGACTACTTTGTGCCATTAGGAGTAGTCCTTTTCCTCATCTTGACACCAGCAGGAGAAGAAGGCTGAGAGCCACACTATGTGACCTGACCTTGGTCTATCCCACAGGTGATCACTTACTCCAGTCATCACGTCTACAATAACTTGACTGAGGAACAGAAGGGCCGAGTGGCCTTTGCTTCCAATTTCCTGGCAGGAGATGCCTCCCTGCAGATTGAACCTCTGAAGCCCAGTGATGAGGGCCGGTACACCTGCAAGGTGAAGAATTCAGGGCGCTATGTGTGGAGCTATGTCATCTTAAAAGTCTTAGGTAAGGCAGGGTGCCAAGGTAAACACATACATCCTATTCATAAGGTCTCTGGGAGGGATAGTCAGATGCACCATGGGTTACAAAACTTTTGTTCAGTGCTTTGTATTATACATTCAAAGATCACCTAGTTCAGTTCCCTAAGAAATATTTCCTGAATTTTAGCTGTAATGAAAAAAGAAAATATAATCACAATTTTCCATGAGAGCTGATTACAAAACTTAGATATCCATAAATATCTGAATGGTATCCTTCTATTTTAAATCTCTCAGATGACTCAAGTTCAATTCTGTTTTTGACAGCAAGAGCTACTAAATTCTACTTAATTGCTTCCAAATTAATGAACTTGTATTCCTGTTTCAGTATCAGTAAAATCACCCTCAACTTTCCTAAAATTTCCAATAAATAACTGTATTTTCTTTGAGAAGTGATGAGGGAGTTTCTGAGGTGGCCTTGAAAATTACAACAGCAAAGCCGGGCTCAGTGGCTCAGCCTGTAATCCCACGCTTTGGGAGGCTGAGTGGATTGTCTGAGCCGGCGGGTTCGAGACCCGCCTGGCCAACTTGGCGAGACCTCATCTCTACAATAAATCAAAAAATTAGCCAGGCGTGGTAGTGCATGCCTGTAGTTCCAGCTACTTGGAAAGCTGAGTGGAAGGATCGCCAGAGCCCAGCAGGTCAAGGCTGTGGTGGCCGGGAGCGTGCCACTGCACTCCATTCTGGGCGACAAAGTGAGACTCCAACTCAAAAAAAAGAAAAGAAAAGAAAAAGAAAATTACAACAGCATCACTGGTAGCAACTGGAATTGGGGGCATGTGTGCTAAGGGGATGGAACTGGGTGTTCTTCTGGGAGTAATGTAAAGCATGGTGAGTTGAATCCCCAACTCAAGTTAACCATAAAGAATGGCTGAAGAAACAACTCAACAAGACCTAGTTTTCCATTGAATCTGAAGTTTAGGGATCTTTATATCATTACACTTTTTTGGGGGGCCAGTGAGACCATCCAAGCCCAAGTGTGAGTTGGAAGGAGAGCTGACAGAAGGAAGTGACCTGACTTTGCAGTGTGAGTCATCCTCTGGCACAAAGCCCATTGTGTACTACTGGCAGCGAATCCGAGAGAAGGAAGGAGAGGATGAACATCTGCCTCCCAAATCTAGGATTGGTAAGTCATCTTCCTACTGGTCTACTGAGTCCAGATAGCACTCTATCCATGAATTTTAAATTGACTTTGTCAACAACTCACTATGTGACCTTGAATACCCTGCTGAACCTCTTGAACTCCATTTTTTAAATCCATAAACTAGGACAGAAAATCCATCTTTTATTTCCTCAAAGGGCATGTATAAGTGGTAAAAGGTTATAGAAATGTACTAATAAATCCACTATATCTAAATATCCTTAGTATCCTTTAAATGTTCACAATATTTGTAACTTTTGAGGATGTGCTACAACTTAAAAGAATGTTTACCTCCCTTCTCATGTTCCAAAAAGGGATCTTTTCTTTCATGTCATCCATATTAAATTGTATTATAGAATCTTGGGTCAATGATTAAATAAATAAATATAGATGCTTCCACTAAGGGGATTTACAGTCATTGTTCCGCTTGTGCAGACTACAACAACCCTGGACGAGTTCTGCTGCAGAATCTCACCATGTCATCCTCGGGACTCTACCAGTGCACAGCAGGCAATGAAGCTGGGAAAGAACGTTGTGTGGTGCGAGTAACTGTACAGTGTAAGCATTCAGAGAGGTTGTTTTGCATTGTAGCTCAATTTTAATCATGAGTAAGAATAAGGTCAAGGTCAAAGTCTTATTTCCAGAAGGATATGGCTATCACCAAAATAAATTAAGTTTGCTAGGCCCATTCAACAATTGTATCTGACTCTATATTTACAAATATGTGTGAATTAACAGCCCCCAAATAAATTTATCAGGCCTAGGAGGTGACTGAATGAACACCAGTCTTAAAAACAAAAACAGGCCTGGTGCGGAGGCTCACGCCTATAATCCTAGCACTTTGGGAGGCTGAGGTGAGAGAATTGCCTAAGCCCACAGGTTTGAGACCAGCAACTTGTCAAGACCTCATCTTTACAATAAATAAGTAAAAAATTAGCCAGGCATGGTGGCACATGCCTATAGTTCCAGCTACTTGGAAGGTTGAGGCTGTGGTGGCCTGGGCAACAGCATGAGGCTCTGACAAAAAAAAAACACACATAAAAAGTTATTCAGTCCAATAAATTGTATGCCAGGCTCATAATCTAGAAATTGAGTCTTGAAAAAGGACAGGATAAACCAAGTGAAAAGACAAAAACAAACTGTGTGTCTATTACCTACTTCTGTGTAACAAACGACCCCAAACCGTCACGGCTTAACATGGTCATTATTATCTCGTTTCTGTGGGCCAAAAATTCAGGGGTGACTTAGCTGGAAGGTCTGGCTCTGTGTCTCTCCTCAGAAGGGTGAGCAAGATGTCTACTACAGCTGCAGCCATCACAAGGTTGACTGGTGCTGGAGGATCTGCCTCTAAGATAGTTCATTCACATGGCTGTTGGCTTCAGCTCCTTACCACATGGGCCTCTACATAAGGCTCTTAACAGAGCAGCTGGCTCCCATAGGGAATGATCTAATAGAGGAAGGATCGAAGAGTGATCTAAGATTTAAGATCTAAGACAGAGTGCAGCAAAGCTTTTATGGCGAAACCTCAAATGTGACATACCATCACTTCTGTTATATTCTATTTATTAGAAGTGAGTCAGGCTGGGCATGGTGGCTCATGCCTATAATCCCAGCACTTTGGGAGGCTGAGGTGGAAGAACTGCTTGAGCTCAGGAGTTTGAGACCAGCCTAGCCAATATAGCGAGACCTATATAGAAAACCTCTACAAAAATAAAAATAAAAAAATTAGGCATGGTGGTATATGCCTGTGATCCCAGCTACTCAGGAGGCTGAGGCAAAAGGATCACCTGAGTTCAGGAAGTTGCGGCTGCGATGAGCTGTGACTGTGCCACTACACTCCAGTCCAGGTGACAAGTGAGACCCTGACTCAAAAAGAAAAGAAAAAGTTAGTAACTAAGTCCAGACTATGCTCAAAGGGAGGAGAATGAAGCTGTACCTTTAGAAGGGAGAAGCAGCAGATAATTATGTGGACATGTTTTTAAAACCACCAGTGTAAAGTCTAATAACCAAAGTATATAAATACACAATAAAGAACTCATTCAAATTAGTGAGAAAATAGCTTACCCAAAATGGGCACAGAATGTTGAAGTGTAATTTTCAAAAAGGTAAAATCTTTTTTATTTCTGACAAATTAAAGATTATATTTAATTCATTACTTAATGATGGAGCTAGTAAGATGATAAAAGTGGACCAAAGAGCATTTGAGAAATTAGGTATATAGAGACAATTTAACAAAGATGTTAAGACTGCTGGGTTAAACATCAAACTGGTTAATGTCCTACAATTTCTGTGGTCATGTTTAACTGGAGCAGCAATTATTTCCATCTCTACTGGACAAAGGTCTACAAGTTTCCCCTACAGAGATGTGAATTGCCAAGCACTGTACTTCTTTTACCTATTTTCAAGTTTCAGATAATTATTTTTACAAAAATGCAACATGCAGTTCACAGAAAAAAATAAACGGTCACTAAACATAAATAAGGCGGGGGCACTCTATCCTGTCCCCTCAACCTCCTAGATTTTCTTCCCTCACCAGGTTAAGAAATCATCCTTTTTATTTTAAATTATCAGATTAGTAGTAAATATAAAAACTGTAGAGCCAGTATTAGAAAGGCTATGGAGAAACATGTGCTTTTATATTTTTTACTTAAGTATAAATAGGTAGCACAGTTTAGCTTAATCTGTAAATTTCTGGGGGGGGCAAATATATTGAGGTAACATACACACAAAGAAGGATAAGTGTACAGCTTGATAGATCTTCAAAAATATATCCGTGTAAACCACATCGTGATTAAGAACCTGTCACTTACCTCTCACCACCTCTTCATTATCAAGATTTCTAACTTTATGGATTACTTTTCCTGTCTTAAAACCTTAAATAAATGGAATCATTCCATTTGTGTCTGGTTTCTTTCATTCTACATTGTTTTTGAGATTCATCATTGTTGTTGCTTGTAGCTACTGTATGCTTATCTTGTTACAGTATTTTGTTGTATGACCATACCACAACTAGTAATCCATTTTACTTCAGTTGCAAAAGTATATTCCATTTTATCCAGCAATACTTCTGAAAATTTATCCTTTAGAGAGACATTCTATAAATGTGCAAATACATATGGAAAATAACATATTCTTTTCTTTTCTTTTTTTTTTGAGTTGGAGTCTCACTCTGTCTCCCAGGCTGGAGTGCAGTGGCCACTGCAGCCTTGACCTGCTGGGCTCAGCAATTCTTCCATCTCAGCCTTCTAAGTAGTTGGAACTACAGGTGTGTGCACGCCTGGCTAATTTTTCTTGATTTATTGTAGAGACGAAGTCTCGCCAAGTTGCCCAGGCTTGTCTCGAACCCCTGGGCTCAGGCAATCCTCTCACCTCCCCCTCCCAAAGTACTGGGATTACAGGCATGAGCCACTACCATATCTGGCCATATTATTTTCAACTGTGAAAAACCGAAAGCAACCTAAATTTGTATTAATAGATAATCTATCTAGATTATGTATATGTTAGAGATGGGGCAGTGAGGAAAACAGCATTCTCTAATTGAAATTAGTCAGGTAAAATAAACTCCAGTGCTTTGAGACCTTAAATAAATGTATCCACAGGCCTATTTATTTATTTATTTCTGTTGTCTAGACTGGAGTGCAGTGATGCAATCACAGACCACCAGCCCTGAACTCCAGGGTTCAAGCATTTCTCCAGTCTCAGCCTCCCAAGTAGCTAGGACTCCAGGCATACCATGACAGCTGGCTAAAATTTTAAAAATATGTTTTTTTGTAGAGATGGGGTCTTACTATGTTGCCCAGCCTGGTCTTGAACTACTGGCTTCAAGTAATCCTCCCACTTCGGCCTCCCAAAGTGCTGGGATTATAAGCGTGAGCTGCTGTGTCTGGCCAAAAGTACAATTTCTTTTAAAAAAATGAAATATTAAGAGATCATTTAGCTTTTATAAAAATAATAGGACAAGAATAAACAGTAAGTCCTCTTGACTGTACTTCCAAAATATAGGCAATATCCATCTGTCTATGAAAATTACTCTCACCTTAGCCTAATCCATCATCATCTATAGCCTGTACTATATAAGCCTCCTAACTGGTATCCCTGTTTGCTTTCCTACCTTTCTACAATCCATTTTCTCTAGAGCAGCCACGGTGTACTTTCTCAAATATAATTTGTATCATGCTACTCTTCCATTGCTCTTACAAATAAAATCCTTGCCATGTCCTATAAGGCTCTGTGTGAGCTGGTCTTTTCCTGTCTCTGTGACCTCATCTCTCTGCACTCTCCTTTGCTCAATATGCTCCAGACCCACTCACATTCATCATATTTGCTATTCCTTCTGCCTAAAATGCACTTCTAGATCAGCACAAGATAGTCTTTAATATCATTTATATCTGAACTCAAATGTCACATTCTCAAAGTTCTAATCACCCAAACTTAAGTAGTATCTCTCCATTCCCCCTCATTCACTCATTCACTTTTGCCTTCATAGAATCTATTATCTGAAATTATCTTTATTTACTTGTTTATTATGTTTTTCCCCTTCTGGAATATAAACTCAACAAAAGCAGAAACACTGTCTGTCTTCACTAGTGCTTAGAACTGTGTCTGGCTCGGGGTAGGGACTTAATAAATAATCTGATGTATAAATGAAAGAGTGTAAGTTGCTAATGTACAAGTCACATTTACCTTGACTTCTGAATTTCTAGGATCCATGGATAAATTCCACAGAGTCTAACACAGAGTCTAGACACAGAGTCTAATTGTAGGCTACATTCCTTTTTAAAAACAACTTTTATTACATTCAGGTTTTTTTTTTTTTTTTAACATTCCTTTTTATTTTACTGGTGAGAGAAGGGAGAAGTTAGAGAAAGCAGGGAAGTTGGCAAAGCCAGAGGACTGCCTAAATGTTATCCTATCCAGGCCAACAAATCTTCCATGATATAGTAACTTTCAGCTCTTATTTACCATCTAACCAACCCAGACTTATTCACTAAAATCTGGGCCAACTGCTGGTAAAATCTGTGATTCAGTAACTACAATTGCTAAAATATCAAGAGGGACAATCATACAATAAGAAAGGGTGATGGGTTACTACTCAAGCAGATCGATATAGGCCGGGTGCAGTGGCTCATGCCTGTAATCTCAGCACTTTGGGAGGCAGAGGCAAGAGGATTGCAACTTGGCAAGACCTTGTCTCTATAATAATAACAAAAAAAATTTAGCCAGGCATGATGGAGCATGCCTATGGTTCCAGCCACTGCTTGGCTGAGGTGAAAGGATCACCTGAGCCCAGCAGGTCAAGGCTGCAGTGGCCGTGAGTGTGCCACTGCACTCCAGCCTTGGTGACAGAGTGAGACTCCAACTCAAAAAAAAAAAAAAAAAAAAAAGATAGATATAAAGACCTAGAAATACTTATCATGTCCAGAATTATGTTTTTGAGATCATGTATTTCCTAGCTTATGCTTTGTTTTATTTTGCTTTTGCTTCTGAGAAAATAGATGTACCAAGCATCGGCATGGTTGCAGGAGCAGTGACAGGCATAGTGGCTGGAGCCCTGCTGATATTCCTCTTGGTGTGGCTGCTAATCCGAAGGAAAGACAAAGAGAGATATGAGGAAGAAGAGAGACCTAATGAAATTCGGTAAACCTCTCTAAATCCCCACTTCTACTGGCCTTCCTTTCTAGGGCCAGCACTACAGTCACCATAAATGTCCTGTTTCCTCTTAACCATAAATCTGTGAAAATGATTATTAGTCTGGTACGTAGTTCAGCCTAGGGACAGAAGGTCTGGCTTACCTGGGCTTTATTATGAAACTATCCTCAACAGAGACTTCTAAGTTCAACTGTACATTACTTCTGATTCACTTCCACTCATAAAGGGCATATAATAATGACCAAGTATAGCCTATAGACTATGAGAGGGTTTATGCAGACAAACCCTAAATGAGGAGGAGTGCTGTCTAGGTCATCTCAGTGGTGAGATCCTATTTCTCCAATGTAATAGGGCTGACCTCTGGATTAACATAACATACATTTGCCTAAGCCAAGCATTAAGTCTTAAGAAATGAGGAAGAGCCTATTTCTCTAAATGGCTGCATTCCAACACTATTATTTCAGGTTTACAGTTTGAGAAATGTATTAGGAAACCTCAGAAGGAAGCAACCATAGTGGAAGCTATCACAGTCCTGCCAGTATTAAAGTTTATCTTTGCTGTTTTTTCTCTTCAGAGAAGATGCTGAAGCTCCGAAAGCCCGCCTTGTGAAACCTAGCTCCTCTTCCTCAGGCTCTCGGAGCTCACGCTCTGGTTCTTCCTCCACTCGCTCCACAGCAAATAGTGCCTCACGCAGCCAGCGGACACTGTCGACTGAAGCAGCAACCCAGCCAGGGCTGGCCACACAGGCATACAGCCTAGTAGGGCCTTAGTTGAGAGGTTCTGAACCAAAGAAAGCCCACCATACCACCCTGACCAAAGCAAAGCCACATCCAGCATGATCCCCAGCCAGAACAGAGCCTTCCAAACTGTGCGAATTAGAATGGACTCAACTCCTATGCTTTTCTAGAAGACAGGGTCTTAGGACTCTTCTAGTCATTGGAGCTCAGTCACCAGCCACACAACCCTCTGGAACAAGATAAGAGGTCATTTAAGTAGCAGTGAGCATTGTACAGAACAGATCCAGATAAACTCTTTCCTTGTATGATACTAAACAAGCAAAAAGATATCAAAATCATCTCCAAAAAGGCATCTCACTGTGCCTTTAGACCAAAGTAGGGGAAAGCAGGGGTCCAAATCTGTCTATTCATTGACCAGGACCTGTGGTGAGAAGATTGGTAGAAGGTGAGGTGAACACACCTAAAACTTCTCACCTGGGATATTTTCTATCAATGCTTCAATTCACCATTGTCGAGAAGAAATTAGATGTTGTTTGTAAATTTTCTATGCATTTCTGCAAACCTATTGGATTATTGTGATTATTCAGATAGTCAAGCAGAACCCACAGCCTTATATTACACCGATTTGCACCATGTACTGAGCTAACCACTTCTAAAAAAAACTCCAAGAAAGGAAACGTCTTTTCTATTCTGACTTGACTTAATTTGTCAGAAGGTTTGGATATTAACTTCAAAATGAGTTGAAATAGTGGGATATGGAGAAGAGTGAACAAATTTTTCCCATTCTATACTAATCTTCCTACTTATATTGAACTTTAAAACAAGAACTAAAAAAGGAGATCAAAATGCGTGACAAAGGACAATGAAAAAAGCCTTCCATCTTGATGTTCAGAGGATTGCTGACAGATATCAGAAATATATACTGGAGGAATTGTGGATTTTCCCCCAAATCAGATGCCACTAAGGACTTTCCTACTGGATATCTCTGGAAGAAGAAAATACTATATTATTACACAATATCCTTAGAAAGAATTCTGCTAGAGAAAAAGATATCTAGGAATGCTGAAAATCACCCAACATACCATTATAGTCTCTTCTTTCTGAGAACATGTAAAATCAGAATTTTAAGACTGGCTGGACCCGAAAGGGAGATTAGATCAGTTTTCTCTTACTCTGTCAAGGAAGGCCATAAGGAACTTAGCATTGTACCACATTTGGAGCTTCTTCCATTTCTACCATTTTAGAAAGATGTGAACCTGGGACTTTGATGATTCTATGCCTTAAATTATCAGAAAGATTAGGGATTGCCAATGGTTCATAATGGCACTGCAAGTAGATGCCATAATCATTCTCATCTAAGAGGCTAAAACAGAGAAATTCAGTATTTTCCCAGCCTTTGCCTCCAAGGAAGTCTAGCTTTGGGTGGAAGGAAAGGGAACTAACATTTAGGGAAGAGATGAGAATAACTAGTGGGTGGCAGGAGAAGGCTGACCCTGTTAACATTTTGGTTGCCAGCATCTTGGAAAGAATTGGCAGAAAGATTCCCCAGGATAGCTATTGAAGAGATAATGAATGGGAGAAGGTGTCTGGGAAATAAAAAGAAAACAGCTTCCAATACAATAATTTGCCTTTTAAATAGTTTTGATTACTATGATACCTACAGCACAGATGCTGAACCTGAAATAGCCCTTTAAGGACCCTAGTGCAAATGTCAACTGATCACTGTTGGTAGAGCAGAATACTACTTATCATTTAAAAGAGCAACAGCTTAGAGCAAAGAAAAAGTAATGCTGAATATGGCGGTGAAAGCATGTTTCCAAAATGGGAATCAGATGCTGAAAGAAAAAAGGCTGATTTTGGATTTCACCTGATTTCTCTGGTTTTTCATTCCTATATTTGTCACAATGGTGTCCACACATAATACAAAAAAACTAATACAAAAAACCAAAAACTTCCTTCTACAGATCCTAGGAGTTTATCCTTGGGTGAATTTTTCACCTGAGTTTTATCTTTCTTTAAAAAGAGGTGGAAAATAAGAGACATTGAAGAAGTAACATAAAGACTATCTGCTAGTAGTTTAAGAGTACTGGCATATTTGGAATGCTTCTTAATCTAACACTGTCTCACCGTAAGATATAAAACCCCTTACTTGGCTTACATTTTTTTTCTTCTAGAGTGTGGGTATCCAGGCAACATTTCACTTCTGCTCCGTAATTCTGAGAATTCTCATTCCTAGAGTATCTGAGCCAAACAAATACACTATGATACAGCTGTATCATCACTAGCAATTTGCTCTTATCATTAATTACCAACTTTGAACCTAAGGTTTTCTACCTATGCCTTTGAAAGCAGGAATCAATCCCCTTTGCATGAAAAAGAGGTTTGAATTATTTAAACATGTTAGTTATCAAAGACTACAATACTAGTTGAATATTCCAATTATTTTGGAAATCTTCACAAGGGAAATCTGTAACAAATACACAGAACAGACTACACTGCTGAGAAATTATAAGTAATTGAAGATTCTGAGAGAGAAGGTGTTGAAGTTAACAATGACGGTACACTTCTCTTTGACAGGTTCTGGGCTTTAGTTTGAGCTACTACCAGTTCCAGACAATATCACATTGACTTTGCAAGCCAAATAAATTTGATTCTTAAATAGAAAATAAAAAGGATAAAATAAATGATAGAAGAAAAAAATGTAAAAAGAAGATGAAGCCAGGTGCTCACACCTGTAATCCCAGCACTTTGGAAGCCCAGGGGTTCGAGATCAGTCTGGGCAACTTGGCAAGACTGCACCTCTACAATAAATTTAAAAAATAGTCAGGTATGGTGGCTCATGCCTGTAGTTCCATCTGCTTGAAAGGCTGAGGTGAAAGGATCACCTGAGCCCTGAAGGTCGAGGTTGTGAGTGCATGACACTGCACTCCAGCCTGGGCAACAGAGTGAGAGTTCAACTCAAAAAAAAAAAAAAAGAAGATGAAGATGGAATGATGTGGATGTTTAGAGTGTAATCATTTCAATAAAATATATAAACCAAACTTTAATTTGTAAGATAAGGAAATTGATGCCTTTGTTGTTATACTGTATAAAATATCAGAATTGCTGTTGCAAAAAGACATATATAATTTTGCTTCATTCTGGTGTTAAGCTGCTTATATGTCAATTTTAACTTCTAAGTTGCCTTGTAATTGGGATTGTGTTTGTGCATCACAAAAACCAAATATTTATTATAGATGCATCTGTATCAGCAATTAAACAATAAATAAGTAAGGGTGATACTGCAGGAAAGGCTGAAGCTCATATAACCTGCACTGGAAATTCGCTTATCATCTTGCTGCCAACAGAAGAACAAAAGAACTAAGACTGACTATGATCTATTATTTATTGATTTCAGTCACAAATATACCAAGTGCTTTTTTACCTCACAAGGCAAGATGCTAAGTATAAGTTATACAAGAAACACCAAGAAATGATAGAGTTGCTGTCCTTTAGTACTTCATCAAAATTAACAAGTAATTACTTGCTTAGTAATACTTGCTTAGTAATACTTGTAATACTTAGTGAAATGTCAACAGAGAAGAAGGGCACAGTAAGGGCTTCAAAAAAATCTGAGTACACACTAAGACAGTAAAAGAAATCTGGAAAAAAAATTTAAGAGGTCCATGGTAAAATAACACTAGGCTGGGTGCAGTGGTTCACACCTATTGTCCCAGCACTTTGGAGGATGGAGGTGAGAGGATTACCTGAGCCCACGGGTTCGAGACCAGCCTGGGCAACTTGGTGAGACTTCATCTCTATAATAGATCAATAAAAAATTTAGCCAGGCATGGTGGTGTGTGCCTGTAGTTCCAGTTACTTGGAAGGCGGAGGCGGAAGGATCACCTGAGTCCAGCAGGTCAAGGCTGTGGTGGCCATGAGTGTGCCAATGCACTCCAGCCTGGGCGACAGAATGAAACTCCAACTCAAAAAAATAATAAGACTGGGTGCGGTGGCTCAAGCCTACAATCCCAGCACTTTGGGAAGCTGGGGTGAGAGAATTGCCTGAGCTCATGGGTTCGAGACTAGACTGAGCAATATGGTGAGACCTCGTCTCTATAATAAATCACAAAAAAATTAGTCAGGCTTGGTAGCGTGCGCCTGTAAAGTTCCAGCTACTTGGAGGGCTGAGGTGGAAGGATCTCCTGAGCCCAGCAGGTAGAGACTGCAGTGGCTGGAAGTGTGCCAATGCACTCCAGCCTGGGCAACAGAGTGAGACCCTAACTCAAAAAATAATAATAATAATAACAGCAATAGCAGTAATGATCACTTACTGACCTATTATCATGTGCCAGGCGCATTTAAACACATGATACATTTTGCCTCAGTTTCATACTTACACCATTCCTATAAAGAGATATTTGTATTCTCATGTTTTAAAACTAAGTCTCATAAAAGTTTAAGTCAGTTAGCTGGGCGTGGTAGTGTGTGCCTGTAGTTCCAGCTACTCGGAAGGCTGAGGCAGAAGGATTGCCAGAGCCCAGCAGGTCGAGGC
>NW_007259849.1:989368-1025702 GCF_000164805.1 Carlito syrichta
GAAAAATTCAGGCTCAGCTAGAAATCCTAAGTTATTTGATATGAGCCTCAGTTTCCTTATTGTTCTGCAAAATAGGGTACAATTTCCAAATTCATAATTGCCTAATTTGTTTTTATATGGTAATGGTGAGCTTAGATCATATAATGCATATCATTTGTGTTGACTATTAAGCACATAGCATCTTGAACACATCAAAGAAATTTAATTTCTCAGTTTTTTTTGAGAGGTAAAAAGATCAAGTGCACTGAAATCACAAAATAATAGGTACAGTTTATTCTCCAAAGATGGTAAGGTCGCATCCATGTATTAAAAATGTTTACAGAGTTCAAACACTTCAGGGATTCCATTATTTAGAAGTAATTTTTTACAATTATTTGAGGCTGACTTATTTTCTCTCTGTTTTTTGTATCATTTTTTTTTTTTGAGTTGGAGTTTCACTCTGCCACCCAGGCTGGAGTGCAGTGGCACGCTCACGACCACCACAGCCTCTACTTGCAGGGCTTGGGTGATCCTTCCACTTCAGCCTTCCAAGTAGCTGGAACTACAGGCGCATGCCATCATGCCCAGCTAATTTTTTGATTTATTGTAGAGACAAGGTCTCACCATGTTGCCCTGGCTGGTCTCAAACCCATGGGCTGAGGCAATCCTCTTGCCTCTACCTCCCAAAGTGCTGGGATTACAGACATGAGCCACCGTGCGCAGCTTGTTTTTTATATCTTGTTCATGTCATCACTCCTGGATGAAAAAATTATAAAAAAAGGAAAATGCAGTGAGTTTAGCTACTTATAAGCAGCCCTGATAAAGAATTCAAATAGCAAAAAAAAATTAAAACTAAAAATTAAGCAGCTCTGATAAAGATTTCCATTAAAAGTTTTCTTAAACAATTTTAAAAAGCACAATATATGCAGTACCTCCTCTCCACAGTGCTGGGACTAACAAGAAGGTCTTTTCTTTTTTTTTTTGGCAAGGGGTCAGACTTTTTAAAGAGTTTTATTTATTTATTTTTATTTTTTGAGTTGGAGTCTCACTCTGTCGCCCAGATTAGAGTGCAGTGGCCGCTCCTGGCCACCGCAGCCTCGACCTGCTGGGCTCCGGCAATCCTTCTGCCTCAGCCTTCCAAGTAGCTGGAACTACAGGCGCACACTACCACACCTGGCTAATTTTTTGATTTGTTGTAGAGATGAGGGCTCACCAAGTTGCCCAGGTGGGTCTCGAACCCGCGGGCTCAGGCAATTCACTCACCTCAGGCTCCCAAGACACGGGATTACAGGCTGAGCCACTGAGCCCGGCTTTTAAAGAGTTTTAAAGTAGAAAGCAACCTAGCCTAAAATTTAACAGCATAAGCTATGGAATGAAACATTTTATTTTGAAAAATTCAGGCTCAGCTGGGCTCGGTGGCTCAGCCTGTAACCCTGCGCCTTGAGAGGCTGAGGTGAGTGGACTGCCTAAGTCCGTGGGTTCGAGACCCACCTGGGCAACTTGGTGAGACCTCATCTCTACAATAAATTTTAAAAAATTAGCTGGGTGTGGTAGTGCGCACCTGTAGTTCCAGCTACTTGGAAGGCTGAGGCGGAAGGGTGGCCGGAGCCCAGCAGGTCGAGGCTGCGGTGGCCGGGAGCAGCCACTGCACTCCAGTCTGGGCGACAGAGTGAGACTCCAACTCAAAAAAAGAAAAGAAAAGAAAAATTCAGGCTCAGCTAGAAATCCTAAGTTATTTGATATGAGCCTCAGTTTCCTTATGTGAAAATGGAGACAAGAAGATATGCTTAAAATAGTTGTCGTAAGGGTCACATAAGATATGCCAAGGCTGAGGTTACCCTGCACAAAAGCATTTAATAAAACAGCAATAGCAACGACTGTACTACCAGTAACACACTACACTAGGCATAAGGATGTTCTGCAGCATACAATCTTATTAGGAAAACAAGACATAATGCAGGAAAAAGATTCTGGGATCATTTTTATGTATGTTTTTTCCCAACTGCAATAATCTACACATGGCTGGAGTTAGAAAGTCAAAATATTAATAACAGCTTGAGTCATTCTGATTTCAAATTTCCTTGATGCAATGCAGTACATACACTCAAGATTTTGGGCCATCAGGACATATATTTACATATACATTGGCTTTTTGAGTTTGAATTAATTGGGTCCAAGAAAGGTTGTTTTTAAAATGAGGTTTTAATTTTTTTTTTTTTTTTTGAGTTGGAGTTTCACTCTGTCACCCAGGCTGGAGTGCAATGGCACACTCACAGCCACCGCAGCCTCAACCTATTGTATTCAGGTAATCCTTCCGCTTCAGCCTTCTAAGTAGCTGGAACTACAGGCATGTGTCACCACACCCAGCTAATTTTTTAATTTGCTGTAGAGACAAGGTCTCCCCATGTTGTGTAGGCTGGTCTCAGACCCCTGGACTCAGGCAGTTTTCTGGCCTTCGCCTCCCAAGGTTCTGGGATTAAGGCGTGAGGCACAGTGCCCAGCTAATATCTGAGGTTCTGAAGTAAGAAAGTCAAGTTCACCATTCTTCTTTAATAAAAGAGTAATTTTTATTTTTTTATTATTTATTTTATTTTACTTTTTTGAGTTGGAGTCTCACTCCGTCGCCCAGGTTGGAGTGCAATGGCACACTCATGGTCACCCCAGCATCAACCCGCTGGGCTCAGGCAATCCTTCCACCTCAGCCTTCCAAGTAGCTGGAACTACAGGCGCATGCTACCACGCCCTGCTAATTTTTAAAAATTTATTAGAGAAACGAGCTCTCGCCAAGTTGCCCAGGCTGTTCTCGAACCCATGGGCTTAGGCAATCTTGTCACCTCAGCCTTCCAAAGTGCTGGGATTATAGGTGTGAACCACCGTGCCCAGCGAGTAATTTTTAAAAGCTCATTATTTGGTAACATCACACTACATAATCCTAATACAAATTTTCCAATTAAATTCTAAACCTTAAACTTTTTTGAAAGAAAAAAGTAAAAGGGCTGTCTACCCTAGGCTGATTAATTTGGCACATGCATATTGCCTAATGAATTACAGCAGCTCAAATAATCTATTTAGAAGTTTCTTCAACTAACAGTACCCTAGGCCGGGCGCAGTGGCTCAGCCTGTAATCCTAGCACTTTGGGAGTCCGCAGGTTCAAGACCAGCCTGGGCAACTTGGCGAGACCGTGTCTCTACAATAAATCACAAAAATGAGTCAGGCATGGTGGCCTGCGTCTGTAGTTTCAGCTGCTTGGAAGGCTGAGGTGGAAGGATCGCTTAAGCCCAGCAGGTCGAGGCTTCGGTGGCCGTGAGCATGCCACTGAACTTCAGCCTGGGCAACAGAGTGAGACCCTAATTAAAAACAGCAACAATAACAAAAAAAACACAGTATCCTAACACTCTTATTTCAAGAATCACCAATAGTGATACAGCTAGAAACCAATCTAATCTTCATTTTAATGTGATTCCTTCTTTGCACCACTGTTGAGCATTTTAGAGAACAGAAAGCAGATATATATGTGTGTATGTGCGCGCACGCGTGTGTATATTTTTTTGAGTCAGTCTCACTCAGTTGCCTAGGCTGGAGTGCAGTGGCACGCTCACGGCCACCACAGCCTCAACTTGCAATACTTCCACTTCAGCCTTCCAACTAGGTGGAACTACAGGTGTGTGCTACCACACCCAGCTAATTTTTCATTTATTGTAGAGACAAGGTCTCCCCAAGATGTCCAGGCTGGTCTTGACCCTTTGGCTCAGACAATCCTCTTGCCCCGCCTCTCAAAGTGCAAGGATTACAGGTATGAGCCACCGTGAACAGCGAAAGCCGATATATTAAGAGGACAGACACTGCAGACAGACTGAATTTGAATTCCAGGTTCCACAATATGACTATGTGGCCTGACTTAATCATTTAACCTTTCAGTGCCTTAGCTATCTCATTTGTAAAATGCAGATCATAATAG
The DNA here is from genome assembly GCF_000164805.1 of Carlito syrichta. Classification (NCBI taxonomy): domain Eukaryota; kingdom Metazoa; phylum Chordata; class Mammalia; order Primates; family Tarsiidae; genus Carlito; species Carlito syrichta. Next base: position 993,307 of record NW_007259849.1, read on the forward strand.
CTGCTAACCTCTTAGATTTGTGGTGAGAATTAAATGTAAAATCATTATTCTATTCCCCAAACATAAGCCCTAGACTCCAGACTCCTCCACTGTAGTCTCCTGCACCCAAAGTTTAATCTCAGATATATGTTTTGTTTGAAACCCATGCATGTAATCCCAGCACTCTGGGAGGCAGAGGCAAAAGGACTGCCTGAGCCCAAAGGTTTGAGACCATCACAATAAATAAAAAAACTAGTCCTGCATGGTGGTGCATGTCTGTAATTCCAGCTATTTGAAAGACTGAGGTGCAAGAATCACCTGAGCTCTGCAGGTCGATGTTGTGGTAGGTGTGAGCATGCACTCCAGTCTGGGGTCAGACTGAGACTCCAACTCAAAAAAAGAAAATAGAGAGGACACTTACCATATCTGAGCTTTAAATATATATACTCTAAATCATTCCACTTAGTAAAAACAGGTTTCAAGTTCTAGAACACATTTTGAGAATGTCTAGAAATAGAGGTTATTTGTTCTGCTTTCTTTAATCATTGCTATTGAATACAATACCCTAAGTCAGTGGATTTGGGGTCCCAGTTCTATCTACCACTGATTCAATGATTAGAATGTTGTACATTGTTCAGAGATTACAAAAATGTAAAATGCAGAGTGCAGTTTAAAGAATGTACTTGTTAAACTTTAGGCTCTGGAGCGTGAAAAGGAAGACTGCAAATATCAAAGGAAATTGAAAGGAGTGGCTCACAGTACACATCTTCCCCCTTCTGGAGCTGGAGTTAAGTGTGTTTCTAAGAAAGGAAACTACTTTAATAAAAATGACCAAAGAATTTGGACTCAAAGCAGCTGGGTTTGACTCTGGCTTAGCCCGTTGTTTATCTTCCCACAAATAACATCTCTGAGTCTCATTTTTCTCCTAAAAGGAGAATAAATAACTCTATCTTAGGCAATTGTTTTGTTGATTAAATAACAAATGAAAGCACTTAGTATGTTGTAAAACCACTGTATAAAATTAAGCTCTTGGGAGATGAGGAGAAACTAAGTATATTGCTCAATGGACTCCAAGCCAACATTCTCCCACAAAAGGTAAATACAAAAATTAATTTCTTCATATGCTTCGGTCTTTTTCAAGGCTTCACTGGCTTTGTCAAGGACAAGGTGTCCTCACGCTAGGTCAGCCTTCTTTGCACAGTCTGGAGACCTAATTCCAGCGCCGCTACTAAAAGTTCCTTTAGGGTCGCCTTAAAAAAACCTTTTCACCTACTTATCGACTAAACAGGAATGACAGCCGCCCTGCCCTTTTGAAAGGACACATGGAAAGGGTTCAAGGTACTGAGACAGGCTCTTTGAATGACGCTGCCGCCATGCACCACTGTTTTGTACGCTAGCCCAAGCGCGTTTTCAAGGCGTCTTTCCGTGGGCTGTCAACTCTTGATAAGTCAAGGCCGGAAAGTTTTTACTTCATAATACTGGAAACGAAGCCCAGAAAGGGCCAATCAAGGACGCAGGGCTACTGGAGTCTCGCATTCCCAACGCCTGGTTCACCTACGGAAAAACTCGCCACCTTTTTAATCAGTGTCTTTTACAAATAACGGAGAAGTGTGGGGGCTTGGGCGGGTGGGGGAGGGGCTGAGCCCAGAAGCCGAATCCGTTCCCGGCGCGAGGGGAGGAAGGGCAGGGGTCTGGGCTCAGAGAAGAGAAGCGGGCTTGGCCTTTTTTTTTTGGGGTCTTCGCGGAGGACCCAGACAAAACCGTGTCCTGAGGCGGGCTCTCAGAAGTCCAGCCCCTCAAATCTCTGCGCCAGGGATTGCCGACCAAGCGCTGCCAGAGCAAACTGGAGGGGCTGGGGCCTGCGGCTACACTGCCCTACCCCATGCAGAAGCGAAGGCGAGACCCCCCGGCGGCCTGGCGGCTCCCTCCAACCCCATGTAGGAGTGTCCTTGAACGAATTTCCCTAGCAGCCCCCCGAGGCCAGAACCTTAGCCTAAGGCCCTCGGGCTCAGCACTTGCCCCAAATCACGCTAGCTATGAAATGTGGGGGAGCGGAACGTGGGGGACGGGGCTTACAGGACCGTCTAGGACAGCCGGTGGCGGGGGAGAAAGAGGAATGAGATCTCAGGTGGGGGAGGGGCGCAACAACCTTCGCGGCCATTTTGTCCTCGCTCCACTTCCGTCTTCTCTTCCTGGGCTCCCGGACTCCCGGGCCCGGACCCCTCCCTTCATAGGCCCCACGCTGTTCCTCCACCCGGTTCCGCATTGGTCAAGATCGCGGCTAGCGCTGCTGTCATTGGCCGGTTCCAAGTTTGCCCGCCCCTCTTTCTCATTTTCCCGCCCCCTCCCGCCTGGGCCGGCTGGAGGCGCATGCGTAGAGAGGGACGCTCCCCTCCCCCGCCGGGGTGTCTGAGGACTCCCGCGCGCGGGCTCTCTCTGCCCTACCCTCCCTTTCCCCTGGGGCCGGTCAGGTAGCGGGGGCGAGCATGAAAGTTCCAGAACGCTGCGGTGAGTGCGTCATCGCGAGGCGGGGTGAGACGGGGGCGGGAGGGGGCGAGGCCCGAAGAGTGGAAACGGGCTCCTCATTGGGGTTTGTAAAGATAGCCAGGCGCCCATTGGTGGAAGAAGCCATGATGGGCAGCCAGCAGGGGCGGGCCCCTTCTGGAAGGTTCTGAGGCAGGGTATAAGAGACAGGGTGGCGGGCGGAAACCGGTCTCATTGAACGCGGCGCCGACTCCCGGGATTTGTGCGTGTGCTTCTTAACCCGGCTCGGGCCTACACACGAGGTAAGGCCTGTGGCCTTTAAGTAGCTGACAGTGGAGAGGGAAGCGCGCACTTGCATCTGGGGCGAGTGGCTTTGCCGCAGCCGGTGGGTCCTGTTTTCCCCGAGGGCAGTAGCCAGGTTCCTTCCGCCCGGCTAGCCGCCTTCATTCTCTCGGGTCGCGGGCACCGGCCCTCGGCTGGGTCATCCCCGACGGAAGGGTCGCGTGTGGTCTGGCGGCCGCCAAGAATGGTAGGGCGTCGCCCCGCGACCGCGTGGCGGGGGAGGGTTGGCGCATCCGCTCGTGGGCGCGCAGGGGCGTGAGCCAGCGCGTTTCCCTGGCTCTCCCTAGGCCGCTTGCGTTGAAGGAAATGCCATTCTTGCAGTTCATCCACGTTGAGGGGTGCGTCTGGGGGGAGTTAGAAAAGCCGCATGGACTCTAGAAGCGTTGGGTTCTGGCGTGTAGAGGATAGGGCTGAGCTCGGGGTTGAGGCCACGTGCTCCTCAGTGTCTCGGGACCGACGCGTCTTGCAGCTGGCGGCTTACTCCATCTCCCCATCCCGGGATACGGCGGTACTTGGCTGTGATTGTCCCTCACGCTTACCAGAGAGGCTCTAGGCGTAACTTACTTCTGCAGCCGGATTCTAAGGTCTGCAGAGGAAATGGGCAGAGATGTCCGAGTGCTTAGTCAGCTTTTCAAACTACCGGCTTTTATTTCCTCTTCAGCAACCATGTCTAAGGGGCCTGCAGTTGGTATTGATCTCGGCACCACCTACTCCTGTGTGGGTGTTTTCCAACACGGAAAAGTAGAGATAATTGCCAATGATCAGGGAAACCGAACCACTCCGAGTTACGTCGCCTTTACTGATACCGAACGATTGATCGGCGATGCCGCAAAGAATCAAGTTGCGATGAACCCCACCAACACGGTTTTCGGTGAGTCAGTAAATTCAAGCGACTGGCATTAATCTGAGGGTGTTAGGAAGCAGGAAATTTGAGCAACTCATTTGTTAAAAGTGGGGCAGCCGAGACAGCCCTGAGGAGTTAGGGGAAAGGTCTTAAAAAACTAACTTGTGTTGAGAGGTGTGTTGTAGTCTAAGGTCTTGGATGAAACATTGGGTGATGTTTTGATCCTCTACTGTAGCAGGATCAACCTGCCATTATGAATTTGGGTAACTAGCCATTTTGGGTTCTTATAGGAAAAATTGAATATAGCAAAATTGAAGGTATTTGCATTTCACATCCTTTACAGATGCCAAACGTCTGATTGGACGCAGATTTGATGATGCTGTTGTCCAGTCTGATATGAAGCATTGGCCGTTCATGGTTGTGAATGATGCAGGCAGGCCCAAGGTACAAGTAGAATACAAGGGAGAGACAAAAAGCTTCTATCCAGAGGAGGTGTCATCTATGGTTCTGACAAAGATGAAGGAAATTGCTGAGGCCTATCTTGGGAAGGTGAGATAACGATTGCCTGCTGTACCTTATTTTTTTTTTTTTGTACCTTATTTTTGACTGATAAATTACACAAGTAATTTAACAGCCTGGGGCTTTCAGCCAGCTTATTTCCACATGAATTACTTGCTGCTGGAATCAGGATGCATATTAAAGTAAAATAGTTCAGTATTAATATGGTCTTTGTTTTCTGTTCCTAGACTGTTACCAATGCTGTGGTCACAGTGCCGGCTTACTTTAATGACTCTCAGCGGCAGGCTACCAAAGATGCTGGAACTATTGCTGGCCTCAATGTACTTAGAATTATCAATGAGCCAACGGCTGCTGCAATTGCTTATGGCTTAGACAAAAAGGTATGTGCCATTTGTAATGAATTCTGTGTTCGTCCAAGATTTGAGCCATCAGAGGCTTATGAGACTTACTATTGTTACTGGCAGGTTGGAGCTGAAAGAAATGTGCTGATCTTTGACCTAGGAGGTGGCACTTTTGATGTGTCAATCCTCACTATTGAGGATGGAATCTTCGAAGTCAAGTCTACGGCTGGAGACACCCACTTAGGTGGAGAAGACTTTGACAACCGAATGGTCAACCATTTCATTGCTGAGTTTAGACGTAAGCATAAGAAGGACATCAGTGAGAACAAGAGAGCTGTCCGGCGTCTCCGTACTGCTTGTGAACGTGCTAAGCGTACTCTCTCTTCCAGTACCCAGGCCAGTATTGAGATCGATTCTCTCTATGAGGGAATCGACTTTTATACTTCCATTACCCGTGCCCGATTTGAAGAATTGAATGCTGACCTGTTCCGTGGCACCCTGGACCCTGTAGAGAAAGCCCTCCGAGATGCCAAACTAGACAAGTCACAGATCCATGATATTGTCCTGGTTGGTGGTTCTACTCGTATCCCCAAGATCCAGAAGCTTCTACAAGACTTCTTCAATGGAAAAGAACTGAATAAGAGCATCAATCCTGATGAGGCTGTTGCTTATGGTGCAGGTAATATTTTCTATCTCACTTGAGTAGTTAACCCAATATCTCACCTGAGTAAACCCAACAGACCCAAACTGATTCAGTAATTTAAAAATATTCAGTTAACACTAATAGCTAATGATGGTCCAGCTTCCTTTGATGTCTTATAAAATGACTTCAATTTCTTAATGAGTTACATAATTTAAGTTACATTGGTTTAACTTTTAATGCTTTTTAAAACCAGCTGTCCAGGCAGCCATCTTATCTGGAGACAAATCTGAAAATGTGCAAGATTTGCTGCTGTTGGATGTCACTCCTCTTTCCCTTGGCATTGAAACTGCTGGTGGAGTCATGACTGTCCTCATTAAGCGCAATACTACCATTCCTACCAAGCAGACACAGACTTTCACTACCTACTCTGACAACCAGCCTGGCGTGCTTATTCAGGTATGTTCCTATATTTTCTGCCTGGCTTACTGAGGGAAATAGTGGGGAAGTCTTGACAACCCGCTATGATGATGGACTCCAAAACCATTCGTAGTTTCCACCAGAAGTCTTATGTTGGCTAGTTCCTTCCTTGGATGTCTGAGCGACCAGTCTTCCCTAGCTGAATTTTACTGAAATTAGCACAAATTTTAAGTACTTTTTGGTAACTTACTCTATTTATTACCAAGGTTTATGAGGGTGAGCGTGCCATGACCAAGGATAACAATCTGCTTGGGAAGTTTGAACTCACAGGCATACCTCCTGCACCCCGTGGTGTTCCTCAAATTGAAGTCACTTTTGATATTGATGCCAATGGCATTCTCAACGTCTCTGCCGTGGATAAGAGTACAGGAAAAGAGAATAAAATCACTATCACTAATGACAAGGGTAAGTGGCACACATAGCACTGCCATGTGACCTTGGCAGGGATTATAATGGTTAGGTTCCCAGTTTGGTTTCTGTTGCCTAAAACAGCATATAGCCCAACAATCTGGGGTGTAGGTTGTAGGCGATAGACATTTGGGTCTTTTTTAAGGTCTTAAATTTTTCTCACAGGTCGTTTGAGCAAGGAAGACATTGAGCGTATGGTCCAGGAGGCTGAAAAGTACAAAGCTGAAGATGAGAAGCAGAGGGACAAAGTGTCATCCAAGAATTCACTTGAATCCTATGCCTTTAACATGAAGGCAACTGTTGAAGATGAGAAACTTCAAGGCAAGATCAATGATGAGGACAAACAGAAGATTCTTGACAAGTGTAATGAAATTATCAGCTGGCTTGATAAGAATCAGGTATGTAATGTCTACTACACAGCTGGGAAAGGGAGATGAGAAAAACTTGAGCTTGAGTTTAGGTCACTGTGATGAATGGTCCAACACATTCGCGGTTTCCACCAGAAATCAAGACATGTTGGCAACTACCTTCCTTGGATGTCTGAGTGACCTAAGGTTTCAAGGAATGGCTTAAAATTTAAATGTGCCTGTGATACAATTTTATAGCTTGTGAGAATTTAGAAGTAACAAGATTTTTTTTCTCTTTCAGACTGCAGAGAAGGAGGAATTTGAACACCAGCAGAAAGAGCTGGAGAAAGTCTGCAATCCCATCATTACCAAGCTGTACCAGAGTGCAGGAGGCATGCCAGGAGGAATGCCTGGGGGATTCCCTGGTGGTGGAGCTCCTCCCTCTGGTGGTGCTTCCTCAGGGCCCACTATCGAAGAGGTTGATTAAGGCAGCCCAACTGTAGATGTAGCATTGTTCTACACAGTTAACATTGAAGGACCCAAATTAGTAGCAAATTCTGTGGCAGTTTTTAAAGTTGAGCTGCTATAGTAAATTACTGGGCATTCTTAATACTTGAATATGGAACATGTGCACAAGGGAAGGAAATAACATTGCACTTTATAAGCACTGTATTGTAAGTGGAAAATGCAATGTCTTAAATAAAACTATTTACAAATTGGCAAAAAAAAAAAAAAAAAAAAGAAATCTTCCTAATCAGAGAAGTTGAAAGACCTTTACAATGAGAACTATAAAACACTGCTCAAAGAAATCCAACAAGACACAAACAAATGGAAAATTATTCCATGTTCACGGATACAAAGAATCAACATTGTTAAGATATCCACCCTACCAAAGGCAATCTACAGATTCAGTGCAATATGCATTAAATTTCCAACATCATTCTTCTCAGATCTGGAAATAACAATATAGAAATTTCTATGGAAACATAAATGACCATGAATTGCCAAAACAATCCTTAGCAAAAGAAACAAAGCAGGAGGTATCACACTTCCAGACTTTAAACTTTATTATAAGGCTACAGTAATCAAAACAGCCTGGTATTGGGACAAGAACAGGCATATAGACCAATGGAACAGGATGGAGATTCTAGAAGCAAAGCCTCAATTTCTCAACCAACTCATCTTTGACAAAGCCTCCAACAACAGCCACTGAGGAGAGGAGAACCTATTCAGTAAATGGTGCTGGGAAAACTGGCTGATCACATGCAGAAGATTGAAACAGGACCCCTACCTATCACCATACACAAAAATTAACTCTAAATGTATCAAACCTAAATGTAAAACCTCAAACTATAAGAATCTCAGAAAATGCAGGTGACACCTTTATGGAACTTGGAACTGGCAACCAATTCCTGATCAAAACCCTAAGTGCCCATACCATAAGAAATAAGGTAGACAAGTAGGACCTTATCAAACTGAAGAGCTTCTGCAAAACAAAAGAAACCATCAAGAAAAGAGGGAGACAACCCACAGAATGGGGAAAAATATTTACCAACTGTGTATCTGACAAAGGCCTAACATTTAGGATCAACAAGGAACTCAAATGCACTTTAAAAGAAAAAAAATCAAACAGCCTCATTAAAAAGTGGGCAAAAGACATGAATAGACACTTCTCAAAAGAAGATATATGGGCAGCCAACAGACACATGAAAAAGTGCTCAGTCTCACTCATCATCAGAGAAATGCAAATTAAAACCACACTGAGATACCACCTAACCCCGGTAAGAATAGCCATCATTAATAAACAACAACAGATGCTGGCGAGGATGCAGAGAAAAAGGAATGCTTCTATACTGCTGGTAGGAATGCAAACTACTGCAACCTTTTTGGAAGACAGTGTGGTGATTTCTGAAAGAACTAGAAATTGACCTTCCATATGACCCAGTAATCCCCATATTGGGAATATACCCGGAGGAACTCAAATCATTCTACAAAAAAAGTTACCTGCATACGCATGTTTATTGCAGCTCTACTCATAATAGCAAAAACATGGAGCCAACCATGCTGCCCATTGAAGCCAGACTGGATAAAAAAAATGAGGTACATATACACAATGGAATATTATGCATCCATAAAGAAGGAGAAACATATGAACTTCGCAGCAACTTGGATGGATTTAGAGTCACTCATACTCAGTGATCTATCACAGAAACAAAGAACAGAGTACCATATGTTTTCACTCATAAGTGAACCTTGAGCAATTATCATAATACTATAAGAAAAGGATTGGCACTAGTGGGAAACTGCCAGGGGAGGGGGGTTGGAATTGGCAGTTGAGGGAAACTGCCAGGGGAGGGAGGGACACACCTCATCAACAAGGGTACCTGCATAATGAATATTTGTATACCTCACCCTGAATTGTACCCCACATCTTTAAAAGAAAAAAAAAAAAACGAGTGAGAATCACTTCTGCGTCAGGCTTTTGCAAACTTAACTGTTATATCCCAAATTAATAAACACCACCACTTGGTCAAATTTTCCCAAAGAAAATAGGCCAGGAATGTCCAACTGAGTGTCAGACTATTAACTCTTAACCAACTGTAGGTACTGGGCCAATTTCTTTTTTTTTAAAATTAATCAATATTTTTTATTATGGTTTTGTGGGGTACAGTTAAGGGTTAGGTGTACAATTACGTTTCATTCAGGCACTCTGTTGATAAGAGGTGTTTTCCAATTTCTTATATTGAGAAAAAAAAAAGGATTCTTTGGATGCAGTCACAGAAGTCTGAGTTCTACTTTTGGATGCCATATAGACTCACATAACTTCTGTACTTTTCCTTTGTTTTCACTGAGCACAGTTTGTGATTATATGTTTATGCACCACTCTAGGGAGTGGAGATAAAACATGAAAGAAGACATGCCTGTCTGCTCTTATGGTGTTTCCAGTCTAGGGGAAGGATATAATAATAAAAACATATAAATAATTGAATAATATAATTTCAGATAGCTATTAACATTGTAAAGAAATAATCACTAGGATAATCATGGAAGTTTTAGTTTATTTATTTATTTATTTTTTGAATTGGAGTCTCACTCTGTCGCCCTGGCTGGAGTGCAGTGGCACATTTCTGGCCACTGCAGCCTCGACCTGCTGGGCTCTGGCAATCCTTGTGCCTCAGCCTTCCAAGTAGCCGGAACTACAGGCACGCATTACCACGCCTGGCTAATTTTTGATTTATTATAGAGATGAGGTCTCATCAAGTTGCCGGGGTAAGTCTAGAACCCGCAGGTTCAGGCAATCTACTCACCTTGGCCTCCCAAAGTGCTGGGATTACAGGCTGAGCCACCGAGCTCGGCCGGAAGTTTTATTTTATAAAAGGTGATCAAAGAAGACTTCTCAAAAGAGGTTACACTTTAGCTGAGACCTAGATAACCTGGGCAGGAGCATTCCAGGTAGGAGATACAGAGAAGGGAATGAGCCTGGAGGGAAGAGGTAACAGAAAGGCCAATGTGGATGGAGTGTCCTGTAGGGTGGGGAGGAGGGATAAGAGGGAATGATAACAGGGCCAGATCAGGACATGAGGGCCATAAGTAAAACCTTCAGATCTTATTTTATTTGTGATTAAAAACCATTGGCAGTCGGGCTCGGTGGCTCAGCCTGTAATCCCGCGCTTTGGGAAGCTGAGGTGAGTGGATTGCCTGAGCCCGTGGGTTGGAGACCCGCCCGGGTAACTTGGCAAGGCCTCATCTCCACAGTAAATCAAAAATTAACCGGGTGTGGTAGCACGCACCTGTAGTTCCAGCTCCTTGGAAGGCTGAGGTGGAAGGATCGCCAGAGCCCAGCAGGTCGAGGCTGTGGTGGCCGGGAGCGGCCACTGCACTCCAGTCTGGGCGACTAAGACCCCAACTCAAAACAAAACAAAAAACTCTTGGCAGACTTTAAACAGGGAGCTAATAGGACCTGATGTACTCTTTGAGAAGAGAACTTGGAGGGCTGTGGTGTGCGTCGACTCTGAGGGAGTAAGACTAGAGGCTGGGAGACAAACTGTGGCAGTGGTCCAGGTCAGAGATGCTGTGGAGTTAGCTGTGGGCAAGGGGTTGATAGACATAGTTGGATTCTGTTAGTTTTGAAATCTTTCCAACAGAACCTCCTGCTGGAGTGGTTGGGAGGCTATAGGGAGAGTCGAAGCATCATCCAGGACTCTGGTCTGAGCAGACTGTGGCGCCATTACTGAACTAGGGTGGAGACTGGTTTAGAATGGGAATTGAGTGTTCGGTTTCAGATTTGTTAAGCACATGATGGATAAGACACCCGAATGACAATATATTAGGCATTAGGATATTCAATTTTGGATCTCCAGAGAGAGAGGTCAAGGTTGAAAAATAAGATTAAGAGCCACCGTATAGGTGATATTTAAATCCTCAGGACTGAACGAGATGGCAAAGGAGAAAACGTTCTGGATACAACAGGAGGAGCCAGGAAAGAGAACTGGGAAGGAACGGCCAGCAAGTTGGAGAAGAACCAGTGCCTAACATAACTCATTGCTTGGCACACAGCCCAAATACCATGCCAATCTGATGAAGGAAAGCATAAATGATTTAGCTTACACCTCCTCTGCCTGCCTCTTCCTCTCCCCCGCCCACCAGTCCTCTGTCTTCATCCTATATTTTGACCACACATTCACCTGTGCCTCTATGCCTCTGGATGCATTCTTCCCTCTACTTCCAATGGCTTCTCTTCATTCTGCTCCTACTCCCTTTCCCAGGGGAAAATGTCTCTGTTTCTATTAGACCAGGTGAATTCCCTTTGATGTGCACTCAGAGGACGAGGGGCTTACTTGTATTGTAGCACTTAATATGCTGTATTAGGATTCTTAATTATCTTTACCTTCTACCAGACTTTGAACAAGTTGAGGGCAGGGATGCTGTCTTCCATGCCCAAACTAGGGTCTGACAGATAATAGTCACTTAACAAGTATGATGCTATTTAAATAAGTAATAAATGCAAGATTAAACTCTAGGGGATTGATTCAGTTTCTTCAAGTATTTGAGGCTGTTCTCCCTCACTTATGTATTAACCTCAAATTCTACGTGCAGATTTCTACCAAGTTTACCAAAAACAAGGTGGCACAACATCCTCAAAGCTTCCTATTTTGTGCATATTTTAATGAAACAGAGGATTTCTTCTGTGCACATCACATACATATTTTATACAAGAAAAACCTCCTTTGACAGGGCTTTAGAAATATAACCATCTCACCACCACTACAATTTAGATGTCATTGGTGTGGACGAGATAAATAGTGTAAGCATAGTTCAAGTCATGTCATAAATGCTCCTTGGCAGTTGGCATAGTTTACTGAATTTACGTAAAATGCTTCTGTTCTTTTGAAAATACTCCAACGATCTTGCAAATCATGAAGAGGTCCAGTGAACTGGAATAATTGTATTGGATCACAATGCCGCTCAGTTGATCTCATTTTTAACAACAGGGCAATATTACACATGCACCACCATCTTTTCAAAGCTGCTGCCTTCCTGCCTATTGCAGTTACGATGCAGTTGTACCACAGCCGATGTGGAAACAAGCCCTTGCATGCAGTCAGATTGAGTCAGGGCTGTGTTCTCAGGGTTCTGTAACCAAGACAGGGAACTGTTTCTAGTTTCATTTGCAAATGACCATTCATAGCAGGGCACCAGAAAGGTTCACAGTGAATGGTCATAAATATACAAAGAACCAACTCAGCCTCAGAGCTAGTGCTAAGAGCTAACACATGAAACTAATAAAAATTTAAAAAGAGGACTTATGTTTATGTCATCCATCTTTCCTGAATCTTGGTATAACTGTAGAGAGCATCAAACCATACTTTTCAGCATGGGAAATAATTATTTCATAAATGCAACAGTACTTTCAGTCATTTTATTGAGCTTCCCTTGTAATTAGTTTTGCTGAGATCTATTAACTTCAATAAACATACGAAAGAAGTAGGGGATACCACTGAGGAGTGACTGAGAAAAATCTGAGAAGGCTAAGAAAAGCAGCAACAATGAAAAGATTCAAGAATTTAAAAATATTGTCCTTAAGAACTTCACAGCACACAGATCTAGGAACGATTTTGGCAAAAATTGGAAAGCGTACTCTGGGCAGCATACTCAGTGAGAAACCTTGCATTTCCCCCCCCCCTCAATTGAGCCTTGGAAAGGGACTTGTTAGGTAAAAATTTGGTAATGAGAGAATTTAGTTAGGAGTGACAAATGACTAAAACTGATGTCAGTTCATGCAAGGAATTCAACAACAAATCCAATCATACGAGATATTCTCTTTTTCCTATCATGGCTTAAATTGCTGCGGAAGGAATTTAGATTAGACATAAAGAAAATATATTCTGATTGAAATGATTGCAAGACATCGAAATGGGTTACCTAGGAAAGTTTTAGAATATTCCTTCTTAGAAAACTGCTAAAAAAAGAACTGACACTCAGGGATGGCCTTAGGCAAAAGTGCAGAATCATAGGCTCACAGATCATCATGGCAGAAGATAGCCTCAGAAACAGTCAAATCTATCACCTGGAGATCTTTTCAAAATTCCAAAATGTAGGCATAGCCAGGACCTATTAAGTCACAGCTGGGACACGGCATCAGGATTCTTGGAGGCTCGCTAGATAGTTCCAATGGCAGCCACATTAGGGTACCATGATGTAATCCAATGGTCTCATGTTACAGATGAAGATACTGAGGCCCAGAGAGGTTGATATGACTTTTCTAAGACTGCTGAAGTGGAGGAGAACTACAACCCAAGTCTCTTGACCATGATTGAATATACAAAGGCATGTCTTAAGAAAACAAACAAATGACGTCCTTTATAAAACTGATACAATATCATTATAGATAATGTTTAAAAATGGTTGACAGTGCCAGTGAAAATTAATAATTACTTAGCCTCATCATCCAGAGATAAGTTATTAATCACTGTTGAGGCCGAGCTTGGTGGCTCAGCCTATAATCCCAGCGCTTTGGGAGGTTGAGGCAAGTGGATTGCCTGAGCCCGCAGGTTCGAGACCAGTCTAGGTAACTTGGCGAGACCTCGTCTCTACAATAAATAAAAAAATTAGCCAGGCATGGTAGTGCATGCTTGTGGTTCTGGGTACTTGGAAGGCTGAGGTGAAAGGATCACTGGAGTGTGAGCGTGCCACTGAACTCTAGCCTGGGCGACAGAGTGGGACTCCGACTCAAAAAAAATAAAAATCACTGTTGCTACCTTTGCAAATCTTTCTGCTTTTCCCCAAAAGTCCTTAAGTACTTTTAAATTTTTGTAAAAGTTAAGATCATCCCTTATGAGAATGGCAGTAGCCTTCTGGGAAGGCACAGTTACAGATAGTGTTTGGGGATGCTGGATCACATGTCTTCCTTTGCTTTTCCCTTCTCCCATGGAAACACAGCATCAGGGCCCAGGGGTCTTTCCTGACCCCTGCTTTTAGCCTGAGAATCAAATGAGTTCAGGATGGACTATGTCAACTCTTCCTGAGTAATGAGGCAGAGCCCAAGTATAAAAGGCCACCTAGTGGGGTTAGTGTCACCAATAGCACACTCATATTAAGGACTCTGGGGCGGGAGGACGCTAGACCGAGAAGCAGCATCTGCTTCTGCTCATGTGGCCACCTCACTTGAATTATGCTCTAGATCCTTGCCTGAATAAATCAGGAACTCTAGTAACCTCACAGTGGTCTTTGTATATTTGAGTATACATGTGTGTGGACCTGTGTGTGTTCTCACCCATCTCAGACAACTGGAAGGATGAAAAGCCATTGTTTTGAATGGAGTTGTGTTTTTATTATTGGATGCAAACAATTACTGTGATTTGGTAGATCGATAAAATCAAACTTCACTAATGAATTTCATTAATTAAAGAAACAATTCTAATTTTGAAGACCATGTTGCATAATTTTCACCTGTCTAGTTACAACTACAATCTAATTTATGAGGCAAAAGCTGCTCATTTTGAAAAGGAAGACTGAATGAGTTATAGAGAAGGAAGTGGTTAACTTTAAATGCATCTTTCTCAAGTGTATTCTTTTATTTTTTTTTTGAGTTGGAGTCTCTTACTCTGTTGCCCAGGCTGGAGTGCAGTGGCATGCTCACAGCCACCGCAGCCTCAACCTGCTGGGCTCAGTTGATCCTTCCACCTCAGTCTTCCAAGTAGCTGGGACTACAGGCATGCGCCACCATGCCCTGCTAATTTTTTGATTTATTGTAGAGATGCGGTCTCGCCAAGTTGCCCAGACTGGTCTTGAACTCATAAGCTCAGGCAATCCTCTCACCTCGGTCTCCCAAATTACTGGGATTATAGGTGTGAGCCACTACGCCCAGGCCTCAGGTGTGTTCTTTATTCACTTTGGAGGCTACATAAATTTCTTAAGAGGCACCCTGCTACCATTCCAGAGATGCACCTGAATTTAACTGGGGGACACATATTCAGATTGGCTTTAGTTATTCTGTAAAAATGAAATATTTTTTCACATTTTGGTTTAAGAGTAGTGATCTATCTTTTCCTTTTTGTAGTTAGATCATATAACCAGTCCTGTATAATCTGCATATTCACTTTAGAGATGTGAAGGTCAAGTGAGCGTTCATCCCTTTACTGTAACTAGCCAAGCTTTTTGATGTAGGAAGTAACTGGTGTTTAATGACCATAATATTCTGATTTTGGGGTTGACTAGAGGTTATTTATTTATTTTTAACTCTTTTTCAATACAAGGTAGCCAAAGTAGACTATCCCTAGAAACCTTTTATGCTCAGACTTCACCACAAAACTCAGCTTTTCACAGGAAATCAAATTCATCTTCAATTATTTGCAAGTGGCTCAAGTATGGTGTTAAGAATTTCTGGGTCTGCTTTAATTCCTCGGTGCCTTTTACTTAGTCTCTTCCCAGGCCTCTATCTTTCTCAGTCCATTAAAGGTACCAACACTTGTCATTAGTTGATGTATGTTTCAAAGAATGCCAAGGGATTTAATACAACTTAAATCATATTAATAAAATAAACCCGATGTAAGGAAAGAAAAATACATTCCAAATCCAACTCCAAGTTCAAGCAATTTCTAGCATTGTTTGCTATCTTAATTCAGAATTTCCTTCTTCTAGCAACAGTTTCAAAGAAATATGCAAATGTGGTTTCCAGTTCTGCCTGCCAAAAACCTGCAGAGTATGTGTCTGCAAATCCCTTAACATCTCTGGACTTCAGCCCCTTATCTGCCATGACTCTGTAAGCCCCATGAATACCTGATATGATGCCCAAACTAGAACATATCCTATGACATTTCTCAAGGCAGTATCAGAGTTCTGGAAAAAGACCTGGGACTTCTGGGAATATCAGTAAGACCTGTGATGGTTAATTTTTTTTTATTGATGCCTAATAATTGTTCTTATTTATGGGGTATATGTGATATTTTGATGCTTGTACACAATGCCTAATAATCAAATCAGTATAATTGGGATATCCATCATCTCAAACATTTGCCATTTTTTGTGTTGGGAAAATTTCAAATCTTCTAGCTATTTTGAAATAAATTAATAAATTAATGTCAACTATAGTTACCCTATTCTGTCACCCAAAACTAGAACTTATTCTTTCAGTTTAATTCTATTTTTGTACCTACTAATCAACCTCACTTCATCCCCTTCCACCCTTCCCAGCTGCAGTGGTTAGTTCTATACATCAAATTGACTGGGCCATGGAGTGCTGAGATTTTTGGTTAAACATTGTTTCTGGCATGGGTCTGTGAGGGTGTCTCTCGAGTCAATTAACATTTGAATCGTAGACTATCTATCTATCAGTATACTCCTATGGGTTCTGTTTCTCTGGAAAACCCTGACTAATCCAAGATGTAAGGTACTGATAGCTGATCATCTTGGAGGAAGAGGTAGAACTGGCTACTCTCTCAGAAAAGTTTCACTTTCTTAATTAACAGGAAGTATTTTTTTTATTGACCAACAACTATATGCCCAGCATTGTATGGTATATCATATACCCTAGTAAAATAAATGAAAGAAATTCAAGATGCCACTTAGCTCTACTGAAGCAAGGAGGGTGTATTTGATGTTCTACTTATTAAACCAGTGAGCAGCTTGAGTGTTTGTTGTCAGAAAATGGATGTCTCTCCTCATTCACTACTTTGATTTATTTTGTAAAAAGTGTTTTTTATTATTTTTTAAAAAAACACACCAGAATGGACAGATAGCTAAACTGATTTGAATATAGAACTAAAGACTAGAACTATTTTAACCCCTGTCTTCGCTACAGGGCAAATATAAAGTGCTTAACCTGCAGATTTTATTATTGTTCCTTTTCAATGAACTAAGAATAATAATATTTAACATTGTAGGAATTGTTATAGAATACTGATGACTGACTTACAAAAGGTAGCATTGCTAATCAAAAGATGGTATTTTGAGCCTTCAACAGAAATAGAATTATATTATTCCTCCCACAGAAAGAAAAAATATTTAATAACAATGACTCCTAATAGTTAAAAAAAAATGTGTGCACGAGACAAAGAAATGGAGAGAGAGAGTTTCTAGTGATTCCTACAACTCAAATTTTACTTAGAATATCAGAACTGGAAGGTCCCTGTGACAGAGACTATTTGCTGCCCATCAAAACATATGCTCTCTTTGCTTCTGTGGTGATAGAACGATGGCCATTTCTCAGCCCCCTTGCAGTTTGGGCCAGAGTAGGTGGCAATGGTCATGGCGGTGTGCTTAACTGAGTCCCTGCTAACAGCGTGTGATGAGATGAGATCTGGGTCAGAGTTTTCAGGAAAGTAGGGCTACCTCCTCAAATTCTCTTTTCCCTGGTGGGGAATGGAGCAAGAATCAATCATGCAGATGAGGATAACAGGCTAGAAGATGGAGGAGAAAGAAGTTGCAAGGAACATGGGGCCCTGAATAATGGCACGGAGTAGATCTGTCTGCTAGTCTGGGACTTTTTTTGTTGCACAAAAGAAATAAACTGTTTTGTTGGAGCAATTACATTTTGGGAAATCTTTTATATCTAGTACTGTTACTATAGCTAAAAACGAAGCCTCAAAAATCATCAATCCAGTTTCCTAAACTTGCGTCATTTGATTCTAACTTTATAACTTTTATCATTTCTGTAGTTTGTTGCTACTTATATACTTTGTGATTAATACAGTTCCTTTACTTAAATAGGTAAAATCTATGCTAGCCTTTCCTAAATTATGCCTATGAAATTCCCAGTTTAAAGTGCTAGTTACATTTTTAAAATATATTAAAATAAATGCACAATTATTATTTTGTACATTTTAATTTAATTTTATTATCGACATGTGGGGTACAAGTCGGATTAGCTACACAAGTAGCCTGCATGCATGTGAAGTTTGGGACTCCAATGGCCTGGTTTGGAACCAGGTACCCTTTTGTGTTGTTACCTGTCCCCCTCCTTCCTTCCCTCTCTCCTCCCTCCTTCTCTCCTCTGGCAGTGTCCAGGTACTGCCAATCCCTCCCTTGTGCTAACATAATTAATGTTCCGGTCCCACTTATAAGACAGAACATGCAGTATTCAGTTCTTTGCTTTTGTGATATATCACTAAGTATAATGGTCTCTAGCTCCATCCAATTTGCTGCGAAGTTCATGATTTTGTTCTTCTTTATGGCCGTGTAATACTCCATCTGTATATGGACCACATTTTCTTTATCCAGTCCACTTTTGATGGGCAATAGGCTTGGTTCCAAGTTTTTGCTATTGTGAATAGTGCAGGTATAAACCTGCGTGTGCAGGTGACTTTTTTGTAGAACAATTTAAGTTCCTCCAGGTATATTCCCAGAAGGAGAATTGCTGAGTTGTATGGAAGGTCAATTTTCAGTTTTTTTAGGAGCCACAATATTGCTTTCCATAGAGGATGAACTAGTTTGTACTCCCACCAAGAGTGTAGAAGTATTCCTTTTTCTCTGCATCCTCACCAGCACCTGTTTATTTACTTATTAATGATGGTCATCCTTACTGGAGTTAGGTGGTATCTCATTGTAGTTTTTTTTTTTGAGTTGGAGTCTCACTCTGTCACCCAGACTGGAGTGCAATGGCCGCTCCCGGCCACCGCAGCCTCGACCTGCTGGCCTCCGGCGATCCTTCCGCCTCAGCCTTCCGAGTAGCTGGAACTACAGGTGCACTCTATCTCGCCCGGCTATTTTTGATTTATAGTGGAGACGAGGTCTCGCCAAGTTGCCTAGGCAGGTCTCGAGCCTGGGCTCAGGCAATCCACTCTCGGCCTCCCAAAGTGTTGGGATTACAGGCTGAGCCACTGAGCCCGGCCTCATTGTAGTTTTGATTTGCATTTCTCTGATTAGTAGTGAGGCTGAGCATTTTTTCATGTATCTGTTGGCTACTTGTATATCTTCTTTTGAAAAGTGTCTATTTATGTCATTTGCCCACTTTCCTTTCAGTTCATTTGAGTTCCTTGTAGATCCGGGATGTTAGGCCTTTGTCAGATACATAATTAGCAAATATATATATATATATAATTTTTTTTTAACCATTCTTTGAGTTGTTTCCCCATTCTCTTGATGGTTTCTTTTGCTTTGCAAAAGCTTTTCAGTTTGATGATGAGGTCTCATTTATCTATCTTAGTTTTTATGACATTTGCTTTTGGGGACTTGGTCAATAATTGTCTACTCTGGTGTGCATGAGTGTTTCCTATGTTTCTTCTAGAATTCTTATAGTTTGAGGTTTTACATTTAGAACTCTGATCCAGTTGGAGTTGATTTTTGTATGTGGTGATAGGTAGGGGTTCAGTTTCATTCTTCTGCATGTGGTGAGCCAGTTTTCCCAGCACAACTTGCTAAATATGGTCTCCTTTTCCCAGTGGTTGTTATTGGTGGCTTTGTCAAAGATGAGTTGGTTGAGAGAACAAGGCTTTGCTTCTGGAATCTGTCCTGTTGTATTGGTCTATGTGCCTATTTTTGTGCCAATACCAGGCTGTTTTGGTTATGATAGACTTGTAGTAAAGTTATTTATTTATTTATTTATTTATTATTATTTTTTTGAGTTGAAGTACCACTCTGTCGCCCAGACTGGAGTGCAGTGGCACACTCCCGGCCACCGCAGCCTTGACCTGCTGGGCTCTGGCAATCCTTCTGCCTCAGCCTTCCAAGTAGCCGGAACTACAGGTGTGAGCTACCACACCCAGCTAATTTTTAAATTATTGTAGACACGAGGTCTTGCCACGTTGTCCGGGCAGGTCTTGAACCCGTGGACTCAGGCAATCCTCTCGCCTTGGCCTCCCAAAGTGCTGGGATTACAGGCTGAGCCACCGAGCCTGGCCTGTAGTAAAGTTTAAATTCTAGAAGTGTGATACCTCCAACTTTGTTCATTTTGCTAAGGATTGTTTTGGTTATTTGTGTTCTTTTTTGTTTCCATATTAATTTCTGTATTATTGTTTACAGGTGTAAGAAAAATGATATTGATACTTTGATGGATAATGTTTTAATCTGTAGATTGCCTTGGTAGATTGGGCATATTGACAATATTAATTATTCTGATCCATGGGCATGAAATTTTTTTCCATTTGTTTGTGTCATCCTTGATTTCTTTGATCAGCATTTTGTATTTCTCAATGTAAAGATCTTTCATTTTTCTGGTTAGATGGATGCTAAGGTATTTCATTTTTGTGTGGCTATCGTGAATGGGATTATGCTTTTTATTTGTCACTCTGTGTGCTTGTTGCTGGTATACAGAAATGCAACTGTCTTTTTTGCACATTGATTTTGTACCCTGAGATTTTATTGAAGTCAATTATCAGTATGAGGAAGCTTTTGATAGATTCCCCTGGGCTTTCAAGACAAAGAATCATATCACCCACAAATAGGAATAGCTTGACTTCCTCCTTTCCTATTTGCATACTCGATTTCCTTCTCTTGCCTGACTTCTCTGGCTAGAACTTCCAACACTGCTTTGAACAGAAGGGATGAGAGTGGGTATTCTTGTCTTCTTCTCATTCTCAGGGTGAATGCTTATAATTTCTGCCCATTGAGCAAAATGTTGACTGTAGGTTTTGAGGATGTCTAGGTGCTCAAGGGTTTTTATCAAGAAGGGATGCTGAATTTTGTTGAATGCTTTTTCTATATTTAAAGATATAATCATGTGGTTCTTTGTTTTACATCTGTTGATGTGCTGAACTACGTTTATGGTCTTGCAAATATTGAACCAGCCCTGTGTCCCTGGAATGAAGTCCACTTGGTCATGATGGATCATCCTTGAAATGTGTTGTTGGATTTGATTTGCTAGAATCTTGTTTGGAATTTTTGCATCTATGCTCATCAAGGAGATTGGTCTGTAATTCTTTCTTCCTGTTGGATCTTTGCCAGGTCTGGATATCAGTATGATGTTGGCTTCATAACATCTTTCTTGATTGTCTGGAATACTTTCAGTAAGATTGGATCAGTTCCTCCTTGTATGTCTTGTAGAATTCAGCTGGGAAGCCATTGGATCCAGGGCTTTTTTTTTTTTTTTGGTGGGCAGATTTTTTACAACTAAGTTGATTTCCTGGATTGTTATTGGTCTGTTTAGGGTTTTAATTTCTTCTTGTTTCAACCTTGGGAGGTTGTATGATGTCAGGAAGTGATCAGTTTTCTTTATGTTTTCTAGTTTATTTGCATACAGGTTTTTACAGTAATGTCTGATAATCTTTTGAATTTCTTCAGGGTCAGTTGTGACTTTGCCTTTTGCATTTCTCATTGTGTTTATCTGGGCTCTGTCTCTCTTTTTAAAGTCAATCTGCTCAGGGCACTACCATTAATCTTATTTATCCTTTCAAAGAACTAGCTTTTGGTCTTGTTGATTCTTTCTATGATATTTTTGTCTTCTATGTCCTGCAACTCTGATTTTATCTTGGTGATTTGGATTCTTTTGCTGAGGTTAGGATTTAGGTGATCTTGCCTTTCCAGCTCCTTTAGGTGTGACATTAGGCTATCTACTTGTGATTTTTCTGTCTTCTAAATTTGTGCATGCAATGTTAAGAATTTTCCTCTTAACGTTGTTCTCATGGCATCCCAGAGAGTCTGATAAGATGTACTTTTGTTTTAATTTGTTTCCAGGAATCTTTTATTTCTGTCTTGATTTCCATATTGATCCAGAAGTTGATCAAGAGCATGTTGTTTAGAGTTCGTGACTTTGTGTGTTCCGGGGGGGAGCTTTTGGTGGTGATATTTTTTTTATTCCAGTGTGATCTGATAAGATGCATGGTATTATTTTGATCTCTTACAATTTGCTCATGGTTGATTTATGTCTGAGAATATGGTTGATCTTGGTGTACATTCCATGTGCTGATGAGTAGAAAGTGTACTCTGTAGTTGTTGGGTGAAGTGTTCTGTAGATGTCTATTAAGTCCATTTGATTAAGTGCTGAGCTGAAGTTCTGGATTTCCTTGTTGGTTTTTTGCCTCAATGATCTGTCTAGAGCTGTTAGTGGTATATTAGGTCTCTAACTATGATTGTGTGAGAGTTGATGTCCTCTCTTAGTTTACTTAGTAGTTGTCTTATAAAACCTGGTGCTCTTGTGTTGGGTGTATATATTTTAGGATGGATATTTCTTGCTGGTAGATTGAACCTATTATCATTATGCAGTGTCTTTTAAAATTTTTCATGGCTTGAAGACCGCTTTGTCTGATATTAGAGTAGCTACACTTGCTTTCTTCTGTTTTCCATTTGCCTGAAAGGATGGTTTCTTGTCTCCAACCTTGAATCTGCGGGTGTCTTTTGCAGTAGGATGAATTTCCTGGAGGCAGCAAATTGTTGGATTTTTTTTTAAAATCTAGTTTGCCACTCTATATCTCTTCAGTGGCACATTTAGTCCATTCACATTCAAGTTGATGATTGATATGTGAAAGTTTACTCCTATCATAGGGGTCCTATGGAGTTGCTTTGTTTCCTTTTAACTTTTGTGTTTATATGTATGTGTGTTTTCATTTTTGTGGGTGCTTTCTATGCTCTGTTAACTCTGTGCTTACCTGTCTGGCATGGCCATTGTGTGTGTGTGTGTGTGTGTATGTGTGTGTTCAACACCTTCTTAAGTGTCTCTTGAAGGGCTGGTCTGGAGGTGGCATATTCTCTTAGGGATTGGATGTCTGGGAATTTTTAATTCTCTGTTACTGAGGAAACTTAGCTTGACTCTGTAGGAAATTCTTGTTGGAACTACTTATCTTTAAAAACATTAAAAATTGGACTCCAAGTCCTGGCTTGTAGTGCTTCTGCAGATAAGTCTGGTGCAATTCTGATGGATTTTCCCTGGTAGGTAGTCTGGCCTTTCTCTCTTGCTGCCTTTAAGATTTTTTCTTTCATGCTTACCTTTTGGAGGTGGATTAATATGTGTCTTGGTAATGGCATTTTCATGTAATATCTTGCAGGGGTTCTCTGAATCTCTTGCACTTGGATCATTGTCTTTCTATCAAGATGGGGGAAGTTCTCTTGAATAATGTCATGGAGTATTCCATGGTGTTCTCATTTTCTCTTTCTGCTTTGGGGATACCAATCAGGCATAGGTTTGGTTTTTTGATCAAGTCACACAGCTTTCAGAGGTTTTGTTCCTTTTTTTTTTTTTTTTTTTTTTTAGTTTTCTTCCTTATGGTTTTAACAGATTGTGTTAATTCCATATTCTGGTCTTCAAGGTCTGAGATTCTTTCCTCTGCTTGGTTGAGCCTGTTCCAAATACTTGTTATTTTGTTATTGATTTTGAGAATGGAGCTTTTTGTTTCCATTATTTCAGACTAAGCTTTTCTGAAGTTGGCCAACTCTACTTTTACTTCCTCTATGACTTCTTTGAGTTTTCCTTCATGTTTCTCTTGGTTCTTGTTCATTTGTGCCATCCATTCCCTGTTTTCTGTGGCTGTCAACTGGGGTGGGTCTTCCTGGGAGGTTTCCATTGTTTGTGCTCTGATGGCTGATTTTTCATGTGCTGTCTTTTAAAATTCTGAGAGTTGCTTGCTTTTTGTTCTTTCTGCATTTGGGTCAGAACTCCCCTTGCTCAGTGAGAGAGGGAAGAGCTCCACCACCCTGTGGCAGGTTCTTGTTACTGCAGGTTTTCTTTCCCACTGCTAAACTAGTTGGGCCAGTTTTTCAACCCCTGCTGCATGTGGCTGATGACCGGTGGTGGCAGGGAGGCAGAGAGAGTGTGATCCAACCCAGCAAGTCCCAGAATTGCTCTACCCTTCCCTCACCCAGCATGATCTCAGCTCCTATACATGCCTAGCAAGGAGACCTCTGTTAGGTGTGAGGAGTTTCACCCTTCCAAATGTCTTCAGGGTGCCTCCTTTAATTGGTGGTTGGTTCTCCACTCTCTGTCCTACCTTTCAAAGGAGATGCCAGTCTGTTGCGCCACCAGGTTTTGGTGGTGGACGTTTCAGTCAGATTCACCCCACAGGTGGGCCTTCCCTCTGTGGGATCTGCTCACCATCCATCTGAGCTCTGGTGCCTACTACTCATCCTGGCCAGGTTTCCTCTTGTGTGAAACCGATGTTTTGTGCACTTTTGGGAGGGGGTGAACCAATTCAAAGCATCTTATAATCGTTCACCCCACTCCTTCTTGGAACAGATCTTTCTTTTCTGTGCATGCCTGGTGCAGGCTGGGGGATGGGGGTGCCTGGAATTCCACACCTGCCATGGATTTCTGGAGTCTGTGCACTCAGAGAGACCTTCACTGGGTTCACAATCTTTAACCTGTCCCAAAGCGCTCAGGTTATCTCTGTTTAACGGCAGCAGAATCCCTACTCTATGTCTTGCTAGGTGAGAGTGGTGCCAATCTGTTGCTCCGTGGTGACCATCTTGGCTCCTCATTTGTTAAAATAAAATGTTCATCCATTTTTTCACCTAATCTCATAGACTAGATACACAAAACCCAATTTAATTCAAACCACTCAGCTTACTGATGATAAGGCGGAGCCCAAATGATATACCAACAAAATGAGAACCAGGACCCATGTCCAGTTTGAGACTTTTTCCACATACATTATTATGCTACTTTACTTTTTAAATGCAAGTTTAATATGTGATTTCTTGGCACAGGGTCTTCCAACAGGTGGTTCAAACTACTTTTAACCTACAGTCTCACTGGTTTTTGGAGAATCTCTTTGAAGAGGAGGAAGTAAAAATTATTGTTCTGGTCCTGCCAGTGGACAGACAGAAGCACAGAATAGTCTGTAACTGCTCAAGGCTGGCTCAGGTAGAGTTTATATCTTTTCATGTTCACCTTTTCCTCCACTTATTTGCTCAATAAGTATATGTTGATGAGATTATGTCTAGAATGCACATCCTAGATATCTCAGATTCAAAGTTAAGGGAATTTTCCAAGCTACTCTTCAGTTTATAGCTACTCTACACATATAATGGACTAGAAGACTAATCTGTGGATAGCAGAGGCTTTGTTAGAATGGGTTAAGTTAAAAATTTTATTACTTTAGGATTTACACAGTGGTATCAAGAAATAGTGAAAAAAATATGGTAACTGTCCATAATTCTGACCTTACAAAATTAAAGGTAAACTCCAAATATCTCTCTTTTATCCATAGGTTCATCCAAGACCATCTTACTTCATACTTTTATCCATATCACCTGAGAGGGTTCATTACCAGTCACTCAACAATCACTCTTATCCATGTTTCGTATTGTTTTTGGAAATCAAATTGTGTTTGCTTAAAACAGAAGGAAATCTAATCAATGTAAGAGTAAAGGAACTTTTGCTAGTTTCCCAATAAATTGTGAACACATTTCATCTTTACATAGTCTATCTACATTTGACATGGGAAGCGTATTCACTTATATGATGAAGTAAGCTTTAGGAAATCTATATCTTAAGCAGTTAACTTCAAGATTCCTTTAATAGTGCCCAAATAATGTTTTCATAGGTTATCAGAATATTTTCTCTTTTTTGAATGTTGACTCTAAGCCAGAATGATTTAAGTAATGCTTAATCCATTAATCCTTTCCACATGCTTGAAAGAGGTATACTGTCATAGAAAGCAAAAGGAATTATGAGGGGGTGCTAGAGACAGATAATCTTCTCGGTAGGAGTGCAATCAAATCAGCAGTTTCTAACACAATTCTATACTAATAAAAGCAGTTCAAAATGATCTACAATTTTGTTTAATCATTTAATATTTCTGAAGTGCGTATGAGATCTACAGTATATACATGGAGAATAATTTCAGGTAAAAGTAAAATTTCTATATAGAAAGAATTTTTAAGTTGATGTCATTGGAACTAGGTTTAGCAGTTGTGTTGTTTTGAATGTGGCATCTCTTAGTTAAATTTAAAGAGAGAGAAAAAAAAGAGAGTCACTGTTTCAGTATGTTCAGGCTGCAAGAAAAAAAATGCCATAAACTGTGTGGCTTATAAACAATAAACATTTCTTTCTCTCAGTTGTGGAGGCTGAGAAGTCCAAGAGTAAGGAGCTGGCAGTGTATGGTGTATAGTATATGGCGTATGGTGAGGACCCGTCCTTCATTGACAGTGCCTTCTTGCTGCAATCTTACATTATAGAAGGGAATATCAAGCTCCCTCAGACCCCTTTACTAAGGACACTAATCCCATTCATGAGGGCTCCAATCTTTTGACCCAGTTACCTCCCAAAGCACCCCTTTCTTAATATTATTGCATTGGAAATTAGACTTCAACCTATGCATTTTGAGGGGACACATACATTCAGACTACATTTCTAAAACAAGGAATTACTAGTAAGGATTAGATTCTTTCATTGTCCATGTTCTTATAACAGTAGTTACCAATTAGCTGTGATTTTTCATAAAATGCATGTTGGAGGCAAAGTTAGCCTGAAGAGAGCTGTGTCTTTTGCAATAAGATGTAGAAATGGAAAATTAGAAAGTTGTTTTCAAAGAATGAAGAGAGGTCTAGGAGCTGTGCAGAAGAAAAGGCAATCTCCCAACCAGATCCTTATGAAGGGATGAGTGTCTTTTAAGGCAGGAGTCTCCAAACCACAGACCAGTTTCCTAGTGCGTAACTCCTGCTGTGCAATCCATGGCCTGTTAGGAACCAGGCTGTACAGCAGGAGATGAGCAGTGGTGAGCGAGTGAAACTTCATCTATATATACAGCCTCTCCCCATCGCTCACATTACTGCCTGAGCTCTACCTCCTGTCAGACCAGTGACAGCATTAGATCCTCATAGGAGCATACACCCTATTGTGAACTGCACATGAGAGGGACCTAGGAGCATGCACCTTATGAGAATCTAGTGTCTACTGATCTGAGGTGGAGCTGAGACGGTGATGCCAGTGCTATCTCCCATCACCTCCAAATGGGACCATCTAGTTACAGGAAAGCAAGCTCAGGGCTCCCACTGATTTTACATTATCATGAGTTGCATAATTATTTTGTTAGATATTACAACATAATAACATAAAGTACACAATAAATGTAATGTGCTTGAATCATCCCCAAACCATCCTCCACCAATCCAGTCCATGAAAAAATTGTCTTCCACGAAACCAGTCCCTGATGCTAAAAAGGTTGGGGACTACTGCCCTAAGGAACATGGACCATCACAAAAAGGTCTTTAGTCATTCTCCCTTGGGGATTAGAGAAGATGAGCTGAGGATGAATTAAAAGTGAGGGAATAATTTCAAAATTCCAATCTAGGATGAATGAATTCATTGTTTCTGTGCTGCAAGGGTCATCTTCCCATTTTTGCAGTAGTGGAATACTTTAGGGATGGGGATGGGGATGGGGAAGAGAGTAATAGAATGGGATGAGGCTAGTAGAACTAGTAGTAGAATGGTGATGAGCATAGCATAGTTATCTATTGCTTCTTAACAAATCACCCAACACATAGCAACTTCAAGCAACTCATATTACCTATCTTACAGGGTTTCTGAGGGTCAGGAATTTAGGAGTAACTTAACTGCATGGCTCTCACTTGGGATCTCTCATGAAGTTGAAATTAAGCTGCTGGTTGGGGTTGTAGTCATTCCAAAGCTCCATGGGGTCTGGATAATCCATTTACAAGATGGATCACTCTTGTGGTATAGACAGGAGGCCTCAGTTTCTCGTCACATGGGCTGCTATGGGTCTATATGACATGGCAGCTGTGTTTACCCCAGAGAGAGTGATCAAGAGGGAGAGAGCAGGAAGCCATAATATCTTTTATGACCTAATCTTCAAAGTCACACACCGTGACTTCCACTTTATTCTGTTTGTTAGAAGTGAGTCATTAAGTTCAGTGCACATGCAATGGGGGGGGAGGGGAGGAGGGCACTCCCATATTTTGAAGAAAATATCAAAGGGTTTGTGGACATTTTAAACCACCACAAATAACATCCTATGTGAAGATATAAGGGAAGAGAGTCAGGGGACGTGAACAGTTGAGAACTCCAGAACGTAAAGGTTTTAGTAGAATTTAATAGTTTCAACTAATTCGTCAAAAGGATGCAAAGTTATGCTTCCTGTTCTTGCCTCTGACAATTTCCCTTTGTCCAGATTTCCTCATTTACATATTTCATTATTCCTTTTAAAAATTTGCTCATAATAACTCCTCAGAGTAACAGTGGAGCTGTGAAAATACTGCTTAAAATGCATAAAACAAGCATAATAATAACATTGGAGCCAAGTGGAATGTGACTTTGATTCCAGGGGCAAAAAGTTCATTCTTTGTTAGCCAGTAGTAAGTTTGACATATATCTTATGCGCCTATTTCAAAAGAGATGCTTAGATGAAAGAGATGCATAAGAAGAATAAATTGTTAATGTGTTCATTTATTTATTTGGCAAAAATTTGCACCAGACTCTATGATAGGTGGTAGAAACAGAAAGAAGGAAGGGATAAGTTCCACCTTAAGAGGTCACAGTCTGCTGTGGGAAATGGACATGAAACCCATATCATCATGTGATAAGCTATACTCGAATGATCTCTTGGTCTGGGCATATCTGTCATTCTTCACTTTGGTACTCCTTAAGAGCAGAGATGGTCTTATTTAATTTTCTACTGCTAGCACCCAGCACAGTGCCTGGCCCATAGAAGGAGCTTAGCATGTCTGATGAATTTGTCACTAAATCCAATTTGTCCTAAAGGCTGAGACACTTAGAGAGATGAACTAGCTAAACACAGTACAGTGGCCCTCAGAAAGAGCTTAGCACGTCTGATGAATTTGTCACTAAATCCAATATATTCTAAAGGTTGAGATTCTTTTTTTTAAACCATAATTTGACTTTTTTTAGATTAGATATTGTTATATTTTATTTATTTCCTATTCCAGCTTTCAAAAGGCTTACAACTGAGAATTGCAAAAAATGACAAGTTGCATTTACAGAAAATTAAATGTAAATATTTACAAAGATGAAGATCCTTACTTATTTAATAAAATGTAAATATAGACAAATGATTTAAGAAAAAATGTTCTTTGCCACCATAGCATGTAATTTAATGTCATGTCCCAGGTTGAGACTTAAAGAGACGAACTGGCTAAACATAGCACCAGATGCTGGCTGGCTCTCCTTCCTTTCCTGCTAACGGTGATGAAGGAGGTACTTTCTGTTTGTGGTTGCAGGTGTGCAGACTTCTAACATGACCTTCTCTCTTCGCTGCAGATGCAGCACAGCTGTCTCTAGGGATCTCTATTCCTGTGAGGCAGCTTTGGGCCTCACTGATCTCTGGGAGCTCCTTTCCGGCTTCTCACTTCCTAGGGACCCATTGTAGCTGACAGTGCATTTAGGCTGCTGGTTACGAGGAAAATCTGAGAGGGAACATGGAAGAAGTTCCTCTCCCTTTTGTTCAGGAAAGGTACATTTTTTAAAAAGCCCAGAATAGAATTATCCATCTCTTTGTTCTAAAATTACAATACTTTAGGCAGAGATTTTTTGGGTGATTTTTCCATAAAATGTAAAATATGGATACAAAAAACCTCACTCATACAAGGTTTCATTAGACCTAACAGTTCAATGTGAGTTCCAGTGTCAACTTTTGCATATAAACAAGTTCCCTGATCATTTAGTATATGCAGTGAGTGTTTGTGTGGTTTTATTTGTCTTTTTTCCAGGGCATTTCAGTTCAAAAATAAGTCAAATCGCACATTATTAGGTATTTCTCAGAGTACGTCAACATGAGTTCCTGCCATGTAAAATACAAAACATGGTCAATGTTACTTCATGGCAAGATTGGTTGGAGCTACCTGCTTTCTTATAAATGTGCATCACAGACTGACTCTGAGACCAAGACAACTACATAGAACACTTCAGCACAGTCCCAGGCAGAAATCTATATGCCATAGACAGAATTGTTTACGCCAGCTATGAAAACGAAGATATTGTTACACTAGAAGGTGATATGACACATTAGGTGCACCAATTGATAGGTGACAAGAAGTGTTACTCATATTACATGATCAACAAACCATTCATCCATCCATTCATTCAATAATTTTTTATTGAGTATGGCTGGGCATGATGGCTTAAGTCTGCAATCCCAGCACTTTGGGAGGTTGAGGTGCGAGGATTACTTGAGCCCAGGAGTTCGAGACCAGTCTAGGCAACATAGTGAGATCTTGTCTCTAAAAAAAAAAAAAAAAAAAAAAAATATATATATATATATATCTGGGCATAGTGGCACACAAGTATATGCCTGTAGTCCCAGCTATTCAGGAGGGCTCAGGTGGAAGGACTGCCTGAGCTCAGGAATTCCAGGCTTTAGTAAGTAAGCCTTGATTCTGCCCCAGCACTCCAGCCTGGGTGACAGAGTGAGACCCAGACCCAAAAAACAAAAATCAAAATATTTATTGAGTATGTAGTTGGTACCAGACATTGTTCTAGATATTGGAGGCACAGTGGTAAAAAAAGAGACAAGAACCCTTTTTTCATGAAGGTTGCATTTTTAAAGTGGAAAGACAGATTACAGACAAATAAATAACAACAAACAAGCAAGGACCTAGTGATTAAACTCGGGATAAGAAACAGGGGATGTGATAGCAATTGAATGGTCAAGGTTAGGTTTTCTAAGGCACTGGCATTCCAGCTAAAACCTGAATGACAAGAAGGTATCTGCTACAAGGGCAGACACATGGACCAATGGAATACAATAGAGAATCCAAAAATAAACCCAAATACCTACAACCAACTGATCTTTGCCAAAGCAGGCAAAAACATAC
Organism: Carlito syrichta; assembly: GCF_000164805.1. Classification (NCBI taxonomy): domain Eukaryota; kingdom Metazoa; phylum Chordata; class Mammalia; order Primates; family Tarsiidae; genus Carlito; species Carlito syrichta. Next base: position 1,023,844 of record NW_007259849.1, read on the forward strand.
ATTGGGGAAAGGATGTTCTATTTAACAAATGGGAAAATTGGATAGCCACATGCAAAAAAAAAAATTAACCCCATAAAAAAAAATTAACTCATGATGGATTAAAGACCTAAATGTCAGACCTGAAACCATAACAATTCTAGAAGAAAACCTAGGAAAGCCTCTTCCAGACATTGGCCTAGGCAAAAGGATTTATGGCTAATATTACAAAAACAAAAAATAAATAAGTGGGACTTAATTAAACTAAAAAGCTTCTGCATAGCAAAATAAATAATCAGCACAGTAAATAGGCAACCTACAGAATAGGAGAAGATATTCACAAAGTATGTATCTGATAATGAACTAATATCTAGAATCTACAAAGAACTCAAACAGATCAGCAAGAAAAAACAAATAATCCCATTTAAAAGTGGGTACATGACATGCCCAGGGGGCACACAACATTCAAAAGAAGATATACAACAAATGGCCTACAAACATATGAAAACATGTTCAACATCACTAATCATCAGGGAAATGCAAATCAAAACCACAATGAGAAACTACCTTATATCAGTCAGAATGGTCATTAAAAATAAAAAAATAGATGTTGGTGTGGACATGGTGAAAAGGGAACACTTACATACTGCTGGTGAGAATGTAAATTAATACAACCTTTATGGAAATCAGTATAGAGATTTCTCAAAGAACTTAAGTAGATCTACCATTCGATCCAGCAATCCTACTACTTGGTATCTACCCAAGGGACCAGAGGTCATTATACAAAAAAAGGTACATGTGCGTGCATGTTCATCACAGCACAATTCACAATTACAAAAATGTGGAATCAACCTGAATTCCCATCAACTGATCAGTGGATAATGAAAATGTGGTACACACACACACACACACACACACACACACACACACACACACACACCATGGAATACTATTTAGTCACAAAGAAGGACAAAATAATGTCTTTTACAGCAATTTGGATGGAACTAGAGACCATTATCCTAAGTGAAGTAATGCAGGAAACCAAATACTGCATGTTCTCACATGTAAGTGGGAGCTAAGCTAAGGGTCTGAAAGGCATACAGTATGGTATAATGGACATTGGCCACTCAGGAGGAGGGCAGGAAGGGAAGGAAGGATGAAAATCACCTACTGGGTACAATGTGCACTAATGGGGGTGATGAGGAAAGCCCAGACTTTTCCATGACTCTACAGTGCATCCATGTAACCAAAAACCATTTGTACCCAAGCAGCTACTGAAATTTAAAAGAAAGAAAGAAAGAAAGGAAGGAAGGAAGGAAGGAAGGAAGGAAGGAAGGAAGGAAGGAAGGAAGGAAGGAAGAAAAAAAAAAGAAAAAAGGAAACTGCCACCTGAGAATCTGGAGTAAGAGCACTTTCCATGGAGGGCAGAGAAGGTAGAGAAAGTGGACAATGAACTTGGTGCTGGGAGGACCAGAGAAAAGGCAGTGTACCTGGAGCACCATGGGAGAAGTAAGAAACAGAAATGGAGAGAGGACCAGGACCCAATCATGAGGCAGGACAATGAAAAAAAATGGAATAGAATGTGAACTAGAGGGAATATGGGAATCAGATGATATGGAAACATAAGGCAACCAATAATCCCAACACTTTGGGAGGCCAAGGCAAGAGGATTACCTGAGCTCAGGGGTTCGAGACCAGCCTGGGCAATTTGGTGAGACCTCATCTCTACAATAAATAAAAAAATAAGCTGGACGTGGTAGCATGTACCTGTAATTCCAGCTACTTGAAAGGCTGAGTGGAAGGATTGTCTGAGCCCTGCAGTGGTCATAAGTGTGCCACTGCACTCTAGCCTGGGCAACAGAGACTCTTGACAAAAAAAAAAA